>NC_091747.1:62907436-62914936 GCF_043380555.1 Nothobranchius furzeri
CATCCTGCAGGGAGGAGGAGAGAGAGGGAGGTAAACCAGAGGGTGGGATGATGCATCAGCACACCCGGAGGGACGCTCTAGATCTAAAACTAAACATTTCAGCTTGTTATTCTCCAGTTTCAGCTCCTCTAACAGTTTCCTGTGCTCTTTTGGTCACAGATGTAAACATCTGATGACTAATCTATGGTAATAGATTCACGTGAGCTCTCCTCCTCCATGATGGATGCTTTACACTCTGACCTTTGAACTGTGGGATCTCTCCTGTTGCGCTCTTGGGAAGCCCCTTATGGCAGGCATCGCTGGTCAGCGCCACGGTAACGCCACAGCTTCCCAACAGGAATCCAATCTGCTGGCTCCCGGCGTCCTATTGGCCGAGACAGAAGGTGAGAAAAGCAGAAAACGCTGCCAGAATTCACAGATGAAGAACCAGAGTTTGTCGTTCAGAATAAATCACGAGGATGACAGAAAATCAGATGCCTGGCTTACGATCAGGGAAAAGCCTGCAGTCTGACAGCAGGCTGGGGGAAGCGGTTCAAGCGAGGTGGACAACGTGCAGCAGAAGACATTTTGTACTGCCGCAAGTAATCGGCGTGTAACCATGCCAACCCTGCACAAGTGCTGCAAAGACAGGCAGCTCGGCCTCTGTCGGCTCAGAGCAGAGACGAAAGCACCGAAGCACGGCCGGCAGCTGGAATCGGACGCAGCAGCAGATGAATCTGGTCTTCTGAGGAGACGGAGTGGACCCTGACTGATGACTGCGATGCCTGAGCAGGAGGCTGCGTTCTTGTGTCAGACATGTTCTTTTCTGCTTCCTGTTCAGACGGGATTAACTTCGTGGAAACACTCATTGTTGCCAGAAAACGGCTCTGTGAGTGGGACTGAAACAGACCTGAGAGTCTGGAGGGCTAGGGTTAGACAGACGGGACCAAAACAGAAGACACCACATGACCTCTGACCTCCAGCAGCAGAAGCATGACCCCATGACTCACTTTGCGACTCAGAGGAACCTCAATGGGAACAGGAACCACTTCAGCTAGCAGACAGCCGTAGAACGCCACCATGAAGGCCACGGGGTCATTGTTGGGAAACACCAGCGCCACCTACAGGAGGAAGTGGAAGATGGAGGTCAGGCTCCGCTGAACGTTACAGACGCACCAGTGGGGATTATTTTCAGTTTTAGCATCTTTCGTCCGGGTTTCCTCTTATTTGATCTACAAACTAAAACGCGATCGTGCCGTTTTAGTTTTTATGGTTCGTCACAAAATCTGATGTTCTGATAAAAACCCTCCGACGTGAAGCCAAAACGAGTTTAAACTCCAGAATAAAAATAATCCCAACAATAGGATTACTTTCTAAAAGTAATTCAGACAAACTGACAGAATGAAGTAAACCTGATGATTATAAGGAACAAGAGCAGCTCCATTTGCCTCTGAACAAGAGAAGGACAGTTAAAGAGCCTTGGGGGGCCCTGCGGCAGCTTCAGACTGGGCTCCATTCAGCTGAATCAAACATAAATTATCATTTTAAACATCAGAGTGAAGTTTGATAAACGGAGCGGCGCCGACTCAGACGAGGGTGGGCGACGTGGACGACGGGGTGTGTGTGTGTGTGTGTGTGTGTGACTCACCCGGTCGCCTGGTCGCACCATCGGCTCCTGCTTGCTGCCCAGTTTGTGGAGGATGTTGTACGCCAGCTTCATGCTGCGAGACCAGAGCTTCCCTGCAGGGGGGGGGGGCAGAAGAAAAGATAGATGATTCGGTGGAAGTTTGCCTCTCTGTGCTGTAGCTGGAGTCAGCGTCTGAGCAGGTGATGATTTTCTGCTCTGTTTGGCTGACGTCATGGACGTCATTTTCACTTTAGAAGTGGGGGGGACACGGAGTGGGGGGGGGGGGATCTTTACAGTATGCTCTAATGGGAAACAGGCTTCAACACAAACAGTTGTTTTCTGCTTGGTCCTAGAGCTCAACTAGTGTCAATTTAATATAGCGTAACATTGTTTTTGGATGGTAAAAAGTGCAGCGGTCAAACCTTGACTTTGGAAAGAGTGGGGGGGACATGTCCCCCCTGTCCCCCCCCCCAAAATTACGTCCATGGCTGACGTACAGGATTCTGGTCATTATCCGTTTGTAGATCACACACACACACACTCCTAACCGTCGTCATGGTTACCGTATGTGAGCACGTAGAGCGGCTTTCCCGCCGTGTCCAGGCTGGTGAGACAGGGGGCCTTCGGGGAGATGGTCCCCCAGCGCTGGAGCGCAGCCTCCAGGGAGGGGGGCCAGTTTGTGACCACCCCCAGCGCCTCTCCTCGGACCGGCATCATCTCCGCCCCCTCTGGTCGAGGCTGGTTGGGGTCGGGCTGCTGGACTGGAGACGAGGACACAGAAAGTCCAGTAAGCGGACAGCTGATGTGATGCATTAGAATACGTGATTGTCAGACGTGGGAGGAAGGATGACATCTGCGGTGATGACGGCCACGGATCTTACAGGGTGCAACTTTGGTTCTACGTCATAAAATCCAGGTTTCAATTCAACAATCAAACTTCATTCTGATGGTCAACAGGGCTTTGGGTCAGTGAGGTCACTCCCCGCTGGTGGGGACACTCAGAGGACGTGTGGACAAGCGGCCAGGTCATGTGGAGCATGATAGTCACAACCTCATCACAAAGACTCTTAATTTGGTCTCCGTTTATTTGAAGTTACCCCCAGATTTTATTCTCCGTGAGCTCTCTAAATCCTCCCAGAGTCGTCTCACTGTTCACCGTTTTCTGACTCACAGAAACCAAACGGAGACGAGCTCCAGACGCCCACAGAGAACATGGTTCACACCTCCAGCGGCACGAGCGCAAGGCCCTGAGGTCCCCCAGGACCCTGACAGGTCTGCTGAAGGTGTACGGAGGGCTTAATACGACGCTGGCGGTAAAAGAAAGCTCCACGTTTTATTTTCTGACAGAAACAAGATGGCTGAAGACCCAGAGAGCTGCGGCTCAGGTTTATCCCCGTCAGAATCCGGCTGAAGATGCTGACTGTGTGAATTATTATTTATCCTGACAAAAACAAAAACAACACACAGCAGCGATGGGTCACAGAGAAAAGCAGGCAGACGGAAGGTTTCTGACCCTCGAGAAGCTCGTCGAAGTCGTCTACGAAGAACTCCCGTAGCGGCGGTCTGCGCGGCTGCTTCAGCGTGTTCACCAGCTGCTGGATCTTCGCCGACACGCGGCTGCTGACGGGAACACCTGCAGAGGAACAGGACCTCAGTGGAAGGCAAAGGCCTGAATCAGACCTGCGTCAGTAACAAACCCCAGATTTTAAACAGACAGAGAACTGGTTTGTATTTCGCTGCTGCAGCCTGTAGCCACGCCTTCAGGCCGCACCGCGGCGTGAACGCGAGACAGGACAAAACAGGGAAAGGTGACGGGTAAATAACAAGACCGCACCCCACGTGGGACTGAGACCAGCACAAACGGTTCCTGACGGTCCCGTTTCTGGCGGCAGCTCGTGACGCTCACCATCGCCCGTCTCCATGCGCTCTGCGTTGCCGTACTTCTGTGTGTTCCTGGCAATGGTTCCCATGTTGGACATGTGGTGACGCTCGGTGTGGGAGTGGGACGAGTCCGACGAGTACCCCGTCACATCCGGAGGCGCTGAGTGGTTCTCTGAAGGAGACAGAGAAGAGGAGACAGATGGAGACGGAGAAACAGCCAACAGCCAGCGGTGACTCATGCTGTCCTGATGGCGGCGCCTCCAGAGCCGCGTCCTGTTGTCTCCACGGCCAGTTCGACATGTCTGATGGTCGTTTTGTTTCACGGCCACTCGGGTCACAGGAGCCAGTGAGCTCTGAAATACCTGAACTCTGGAGCAACACCGTCTCTGGTTCTGGACTTTCTCTGAGTAAATACCAACAGGAAGTGGAACTTTTCTAAATAAAAGTCCTTTTTATAAAACACGAGACTCTTTAACGCACTCAATAACAGAAAATGGCTCCATCATGTTTCCAGAGCTTAATGACGCTAAAACCTGGGAGAAGTTAGTCAGTTCAACCAGAACCAGGCTCTGGTCCTGGTACCAGGACCGGACCTACCCTCCGACTCCAGCGGCGGCGGCCACAGCATGTCGGATCCAAACTCACAGGATCGTCTCAGAGATCCTCCGTTCTCAGCGACACTCAGAGCCCCCTTCCTCTTCAGGGACAGGTGGCCGATTCCTGCAGGTACAAACACACCTGTCAGCGGTTAGGCAGGACAGGGTACCGCACCAGAACATCTGTGTAGAGAATAATACTCATCGGCTTATTTACCTATTGTGTCAACACATTTGAGCACAAACAAACAGGAGAGGCTGATGACATCATCGTTAGTCTGAACCTAGGCTCTATAAACGATTTACGACAAACTGATCAGATTTGTTCCTTAAGCCGAACATTGATCAATAAGAGTTTTCATGAAAGACTTTAGAGGGCGTTTAGGACGCTGGTGTCCTGGAGGGCCACGGTGCTCCGACACACCTGATCAAAGGTTTCTGCTGAACCCGAGGAGGAAACTGAATCAGGTGCGGGAGCAAAACTCAAACGAACAGATCAGTGGCCCTCGAGGGGAAATATTTCCTATAAATAGTGTAAATAAATAAACATCCGAACCCGACTGGGTCCGACCCATCATGAATAAATAAATAAAGATGGACGACAGGTTTGTGTTGAAGGTAAATCTATAGAATCCCATTTCCAGATGTTCTGTTTTAATTGTAGATTTAGTGATAAAAACTAAGTCTTGGATCATTTCTAATGCTTAAATCATCTTTTAGGGACAGACGAAGATAAATCATCGCCGTCCTTCTTTCACAGAAAACCGCAGAAGAAGAAAAGTCTCACCGTGATGTGACTGGGACAGGTGGTGTGACTGGCCCAGGTGAGGGTGACCCAGGTGTGCGTGTGCCAGGTGTGAGATGTGTGTGTGCGCCAGTGAGTCGGCCAGCCGCCCGGCGTTCCCGCTGCCTCCGCTCTGCGTGGACGATGACGAGGAGGAGGTGGAGCCGAGGTGGGCGGGGCCTAGCTGTGAAGGGCGGCTCATCCAGTGCTCCATGCTGGACGTGTCATCGCCCGGCCCCGCCTCCTCCTCGGAGCCCGACGAGGAGTCTGAGCACAGGGGGGACAGGCCTGGGGAGAGTCAGTGGCTGCCGTTAGTCGTTTTCATCAGAATCAGCATAAAAACGTTCACATGGTTCAGATCTGACCCTGACATCACCGTCAGCCTGAAACTAGAACCAACCCGAACTCGTAACCTAAATGAAGTCAACACCAGGAGAAGCTGCTCAGGTGGGACTGGTCTGGACGCGGGAGAAAAGGTCTCCTCCTCCTCAGAGAGAACCTTCTTTCTGGTTCTGGACCACTGGAACCGCGTGGTTCTGTTCTGACTCAGGAGCACTTCCTGTTGCCTGCCATGACAGCTGTGTCCAGGACAGACAGGCTAACGGCTAGGCTTAAAACCTTCAGCAGGTCATGTTCATGCATCGCAGACGGGATCATTAGATCCTTAATTCAGTCTAAAAATAATAAATATTTCCTGTATTAAATAATCAGGTTCAAACAAACTGTTTAGGCTTAAGAATAAAATACTTTAGAGTAAGTAGTGAAAACTAAGACTTACACAGGAAGTTCTGAACCACGGCAACATGACGCCACCCTAATCACTTTTTAATAGCTGAAGTGTTCGAGCGCTGCATTATTATGCTTTTGGAACAAAAACTGTGATCATGTCTGAAGTTTCGGATCCTACAAGGAAAAAAACTAAATTTGTGGCCATTATAGGTTTTTTTATTTAAGTAAAACTTTATTTATGAAGCATAAAAATCACAAAGTGCTTCATGGAAACAGGAAATTAAACAGGAACACACGTCAGACATCAAACAGATTACAGTGTATTGAGCCTAAAATGTGTCCAATTAAAGAACGGATGTTAAATGTTTGTTAGATGATTCAGCAGGATTCTGTTCTCCGACCTTTAGCTCCGAGAACCAGACTGGTTCTAGTGGCTGTTGAGCCTACAGAACCAGTTAACCCACCACGTCTGTGGGTCAGGGCTCAGGAGACTGAACGTAGTCTAAATGAGACTAAACGATCTGAACAGAGACGATGCAGCCCAAACGGGAGCAGGAGAACATTTAAAGAACCTCACAAACTCACTTTAACTCAGACATGCGAGGCTTGAACTTTAGATGGATGTCGAGGGCAGTTAGGAATATCCTGAAAGGTCACGAAGCAAACGACCAGAGGACAAAGTTATTATATTTCCTTCATTAACGTCCAATCAGCACCAAGATGTGATTAAAGGCCACCTAACGAGCTCATGTGAGAGTTAAAGGTCGGCTCCACCGCCCCATCCTGAGCCACGTCTCTGCAGCTCATCTGGCTGCGGTTCCTCCCAGAACCAGAACCGTCTAAGAACAAAGCTGACATTAAAGCATGATCCTGTCTGAAACCTAGCTGATGCTCAGGGACACATCTACCGTCAGCGGAGTCGCTCAGACAGGTGGGTACTGGATAATTCCTGGTGTTTGTCTGTTTCATCACCTGGAGGTGTGTAGGCATCCATGGAGGTCTGGACCACCAGCGATCGTCTTTTGGAAGGCATGGGCACCGCCATCTTCCTCTCTACATGTCGCGCCAACACGGCCTGCACCGCCTCCGTGTGGACGTCTGCGAGACAGAGACAGAGACTCGGGACTAGAACCAGAGGAAACCCAGCATGAGGACTTTGTTTGGCTTTGGTCATCTGCAGCATCTCGCTGCGACTGCTGGAGGATTGTTGCTCTTTTCTGAAAATGTTTTGCATTTAAATGATGATTCTGTGACGGTTTCTGTGTTCGACCTGTCTACAGGGGAGGCTCGTGTACCTGATCGGTAGCGCTCGTCTCTGGTGCCGGAGGTTCTCCGCCGGTGGAAGCGGGCTGCAGAGGGCGGTCCGAGCGGGGCCCGGTGGGACATGGGCCCCTCCATACCTACAGAAGCAGGCAGACAGACGCACATGTATGCACGGAAACGCAGACGCAAACGTTCCACAGAAGCCAGAGGTCAGAGCGGCGAAAAGAAAAACAAACATGGAGGCGACGGATTAGGCAGAAAAAATCAGATTTTTCTGAATGATGAATAAAAATAAATGAAAGAAACAAAATGAAATCAGAAAGATGTGGTGTGTGTGTGTGTGTGTGTGTGTGTGTGTGTGTGTGTGTGTGTGTGTGTGTGTGTGTGTGTGTGTGTGTGTGTGTGTGTGTGTGTGTGTGTGTGTGTGTGTGTGTGTGTGTGAGAGAATCCATCTGGATCAGATTCAGAGGGGCAGGCCCACGCTGAGCTCCAGGGAGGACTAACCTACGTCCACTACCTCTACAGTTACTTTAGCTGAGGGTGTGTGTGTGGAGGGAGGAGGGGTCAGAGGTCACTAAATTACCTCCAACAAGTGCCCTGATCAGCTTGAATCTCTTCTTCTCATAACCCCTCTGAGTGAT
>NC_091747.1:62924936-62929936 GCF_043380555.1 Nothobranchius furzeri
CCTGTCAGCATCTGGTTCTGTTCTGATGAGCCCTCCCGGCTGGACCCGGGGCCGTGGTGGGCGAGCGGCTGTCCCGCCACTAAGCAGCACACATAACCTCTGACAGCCTGGACAGAAGATCACAACATAAATGAGTTCTAAGTTTTCTGGAACCATCCTGACAAAACAAGGGTCTAAACGTTTCAACCCGGTCCAGGATGGAAGACGGGCTCAGCACCGGCCTCCGGGAGTCACACCTGAGGAGTGGAACAGAAGATGACCGAGAACCTTCACCAGCAAATGGAAGGTGAGACTTTTGTGAACGACGAGGCCGATCACAAACCGGAGTTTTGTGTTAAAGCTGCAGAATCCGGCTGTCATAAACCTTTATTGGGATAAATTATTCAACCACTGAAATCCTGGAGAGGAGCTGAACGGATTTCTCTGAACCATCTGGACTTTACTGGGCTGGACCCTGGAGGAGTTACGGGTCCCTGTCCTCATCCTGCAGCAGATCAGCCATGTTGTCCTGCTCCTAAGAGATTCCACGTTAATGGAAAGGGAATGCTGCTGGGTGGAAACACATGAGGAAGAACGGATGGGGGGGGGGGGGGGGTATTCCCAGGCATCCTCAGCTGCTCTGCTCAGGCCCACAGAACCAGAACCGGGCTGGAGATCAGCCTCTGCTGCGTGACACCGCAAAGCTATTATTAACACACACACACACACACACACACACACACACACACACACACACACACACACACACACACACACACACACACACACACACACACACACACACACACACACACACACACAGGTAGGCTAGCCTGGTTGTCAGTATCTCAAGGTCACACCACGGTTCTGTTTCCGGACCAGAACCGGAACCCAGGGCCGGTGTTCAGTGTAACCGGTACCGTGTGATAGACAAAGAGTAGAACCGAACCCCTGCGGCCTCAGCCCCACTGCCCGGGCCGGGTCCCCGGTGACAAACATCTGGATGGGAGGAGCGGGACGGGACGGGACGGGAGGGGCGGGGGCCGCAGGAATGAACGGTTAGATTCCGTTAGTCGCGGAGCTCCCGGTGAGGATGGTGATGTGATTACGTGATAAGAAAACAAGAGAGAGGGGGAAGAAGGCTCCCCCGGTAACGACTTACCCTCTGACAGCTCCAGCTCCAGCTCCGCCAGCCGGGCTCGGATCTCCAGCGGTATCGGCGACGCCTCGCGGTCCGCCATTCGGCTCGCACCGTAGAAAACGCCTCCCCGGTTCGCTTGCTGTCTCCTCCTCCTCCGCCGTCGCTGCCGTGAGAGTCTCCTGCCTCCCTCGCTCCTCCGGTGCTCAGAGAGGGACAGCGGCTCCTCGGCGGCCCCTCCTCGGTGGAGGCGCGTGAGGACTGCGAGGCGGTGGGGGAGAACAAAGAGGATAAATCTGGGTGTTGTTTTTTTAGCGGGGGTCCGCCATGGCGCCCGGCTCCTGGAAATCGGTAACGGCCCCGGTGGCTCCGGTGGTTCGCTCGGTTCTCTGCCGCTGCGGCGGTTTGTGGTGAGATGATGAGGATGATGAGGCTCGCGCAGCCCCGAGTCAGAGCCGATTCAAGCGCTTTGCCTGCTGCTGTCACGTGACTCTACGGAGGCGGTTCCGCTCATCACCGACAGAGGGCGCAGCGAGCAACCACACCTACAGGCTGCTTTAATTACACCTGCAGAGCAGAAACGCAGTTCTCACGATCTTTATCTGATAAAAACCTTGTTTCTGTTCAAATGTTTTATATTTAGGATTAAATATAATATAATGTTTAGATCTTGGGATGTGAGGACCAGCAGGGAGGCACAGATAACGAGATTCTGGGCAGAAAACATTCAAATATGACCAAATACAGTCATTACGTCTCAGGAAGCTGATGAGTCTGTGACCCGTTTTTGATAGAGACGTAATAATCCTGTCACACAGAGGCGACAACATGTAAACAACGTTTATTCATTCATTGCGTTCAGAACAATAAATTCCTACCAGTCGTTTTAAAAATGACTTAGTAAAGAATTAACCTGACAATAAGCTTAGAGGTTTAATAGCTAATAAACACTTAACATGTTGTTTTTATCACATCTGACCTTTTAGAGTTTGGGGGGAATCAGTCGGTTTTATTTTGTTTGTTTATCCAGATTCCAGAGATGCTATTTTCTTTTACTTTGAAACGAGATTTTTCTACACTTAGAGGCACAAAGTGGACCACAGTAGAGTTATGATGTCACTATAATTTAAGCAAATTATGAGTAATTGAGCTTTAATCTGGTTGTTACCATCTTTACAGGAACGAAACCTTATTCTGATAAACAAGTGACGCAGGAATAAAGGAGGATGGAGCTCTGCTGCCACCTGCTGGTTAGAGGAGGGAAGTGATCAAAGCTCAGCATCAGAGGCACTTCTTTATTATTTGTTCTGTATTATTTACACTTATACAAACCAAAATTTGTCACCATGGTGCCTGCTATTTTACACAACAACTTTACAAGTAAAACTTTACACTGAAACAAAAGAACATCAAAGTTCTCCGTACAGAGACGGTGCAGGTTTAGGATGCTCAGCATCCGCCCGAGCCAATAAAGGCGTGTTTCTGTGGGCGCCACCCCTCCTCCTCTACAAGAATCAAGCTTTAACCTCTAAAACACCGGTGTTCAGCACGGTGAAAACACGACGATGGAACTAAAGGTTGAATTAAGCAGCAAAGTAACTGCAGCACTAAGCACTTGTCTAATTAAAATTACAATCAACAAGAAATAAAACAGCACCTGGGTGGCTGATAATGATAATAGTAACGATAACGTCAGCATCACGCGTCCACAGACGCCTTTCAGACTAAAACCCAACACGACAGAATGTGACCGCTTTCTGTAAAAACAGACCCGATCCGAACAGAACCGGACTCTCGTTAAAAACATCTAAACAACAAACCAGCAAATAAAAACAGAAATTAAACAGTTAAAGTTTCTAACAAACTCACGTCTACATGCTTTTATTCTGTTAACCGGCCGACTGTTTCTGGTGGAGGATAAATAAGATCAGTAAACACTTCCACAGCACAGATGAAACCCGTCCTTCCCACGGCAGGAAATGACGCGATCATCGTTGCTGCTGCTCGTTACGGAGGAACCGGCTCACACACGGGGCTCTTCGCTGAGGGGGCGGGGTCAGCTGGCGGCACCGGCTCACTGGACGGAACTTTCTGGCAGATCTCAGCATAGCTGGGTTTCTTAGGCTCCTCCTGGGTCGGTCAGAGAACAGGACTGGGTCAGAACCAGAGCCTGCTGGTTCAGGGTCTAAAAGCTCTACTGCTCGGCATCAATCAGCCAAAACATTAAGACCAGTCCAGGGCGAGGAACCTCTAAACTGGTAAGACCCAGCAGCTCCATCACGCCGGGCTGTGACTCACTCAGACATTCAGAGTTTCTGCAGGTGGAACCGTTCTTTACGAGTCAGAAACTAGACGTGAGACAACTTTAGCTCACTAAGCGACTCTTCTGTCTGAACTGGAACATTTACACAACTGTTGCTGATTTTTGTCTGAGTCGTAGCAACCAGTGAGCCCGTTTTGGACTCCTTACCAGTACTGGTTCCTGTAGGAGGTGAACTGGTTGATCCTCACTGGTCACTAGTTGGTTCTTCGCGCTCCTGCAGACAGGAAGCTTTTAGCAGTCTGCTGAGGTCACAGACTGGAGGAAGTTAAACATTCAGAGAAAAGTCCAGCTGGTTCTTTAGGTTACTTACGGGTCAGAACCGCACTGAAGCTCCAGAACCGGAGGAGGTGAGACGCTGATATGTGGATCCTGATAGGAGTTAAAGAACCGTTTCTGGATGAAGGAAAAGCTTAATTAAGATTAACCAGGTGTGTGTTACCTTGATGTCAGTGGCTGCAGGTGCCGTTGCCACGGTAACGTTTCTGGCAGAAAGAGGAGGGAAGCTCGTCATGCTGAGCTCAGTAGGAGGAGATGGCTGATGAAGAGGACAAAGAGTTTGAGGATTCAAACCAACGACGCTGATCCCCAACACATAAATCCGTCTCCTACCAGAGTCGCTTTTTCCAAACTCCGGGACCCGACGTTTCCTCTCCCAAAGTAACTGAGGGGAGAAAAAATAAAAACCTGCATCACTGATGGAGTTTAACTCATACAGCCCAGCGGAGCCCGGTGGATGTGGTTCCGGTTCTGTTTCCTCAGCATGAAGCTGTGTAGATCAGGTGTGTCAATCTAATCAGAACTCAACACAAATCAGGCGAGTTAGAAATGGGAATGAAGCTGGTGAAGATGAAGAGAAGCAGATGATTTTAATGACTTGACATTTATTTTGTTCTTCAAAAGCTCATGGAAACATGAGGAGCAGCGAGGAGGTCTGAGGAGCAGCGAGCAGTAGTGAGGAGTAGTGAGGTGGTGCAAGAAGCGGCGGGCCGTAGCGAGGAGCAGCGAGGAGTATTGAGGAGGTGCGAGGAGCAGTGAAAAGTATTGAGGAGCAACGAGGAGTAGTGAGGAGGTGCGAGGAGCAGTGAAAAGTATTGAGGAGCAGCGAGGAGGTGCGAGAAACAGTGAGGAGTGTTGAGGAGCAGAGAGGAGTATTGAGAAGTAGCGAGCAGTAGCGAGGAGGTGTGAGGAGCAGTGAGGAGTAATGAGGAGCAGCAAGGAATATTGAGGAGCAGAGAGAAGAATTGAGGAGCAGCGAGCAGTAGCAAGGAGGTGCGAGAAGCAGTGAGGAGTGTTGAGGAGCAGAGAGGAGTATTGAGGAGTAGCGAGGAGGTGCAAGGAGCAGCGAGCAGTAGCAAGGAGGTGCGAGAAGCAGTGAGGAGTGTTGAGGAGCAGAGAGGAGTATTGAGGAGTAGCGAGGAGGTGCAAGGAGTAGCGAGCAGTAGCGAGGAGGTGCAAGGAGCAGTGGGAGGATTGAGGAGCAGCAAGCAGTAGCGAGGAGGTGCGAGGGGCAGTGGGAGGATTGAGGAGCAGCGAGCAGTAGTGAGGAGGTGCGAGGAGTAG
>NC_091747.1:62934936-62937436 GCF_043380555.1 Nothobranchius furzeri
AGCAGTGGCAGAAGGAGTAGCAGCAGGATGCATAGCAGCAGTAGCAGGAGGAACAGCAGGAGGAGGAGTAGGAGGAACAGGATAAGGAGCAGCAGCATGAGGAGGTGCAGCAGGATGAGGAGCAGCAGTAGCAGGAGGAACAGTAGCAGGAGGAGTAGGAGGAACAGGAGGAGGAGGTGCAAGATGTGGAGCAGCAGGAGGAGGTGCAGCAGTATGAGGAGCAGCAGTAGCAGGAGGAACATTAGCAGGGGGAGTAGGAGGAACAGGAGGAGGAGGTGCAAGATGTGGAGCAGCAGGAGGAGGTGCAGCAGGATGAGGAGCAGCAGTAGCAGGAGGAGTAGGAGGAACAGGTGGAGGAGTAGCAGGAGGAACAGTAGCAGGAGGAGTAGGAGGAACAGGATGAGGAGCAGCAGGAGGAACAGCAACAGGAACAGCAGTAGGATTAGGAGCAGCAGGATGAGGGGCAGAAGTAGGAGGAGCAAGATGAGGAGCAGCAGTGGCAGGAGGAACAGTAGCAGGAGGAGTAGGAGGAACAGGAGGAGGAGGTGCAAGATGTGGAGCAGCAGGAGAAGCAGCAGCAGTATGAGGAGCAGCAGTGGCAGGAGGAGTAGCAGCAGGATGCATAGCAGCAGTAGCAGGAGGAACAGTAGGAGGAGGAGTAGGAGGAACAGGATAAGGAGCAGCAGCATGAGGAGGTGCAGCAGGATGAGGAGCAGCAGTAGCAGGAGGAACAGTAGCAGGAGGAGTAGGAGGAACAGGAGGAGGAGTAGCAGGAGGAGGAGGTGCAAGATGTGGAGCAGCAGGAGGAGGTGCAGCAGTATGAGGAGCAGCAGTAGCAGGAGGAACATTAGCAGGGGACGTAGGAGGAACAGGAGGAGGAGGTGCAAGATGTGGAGCAGCAGGAGGAGGTGCAGCAGGATGAGGAGCAGCAATAGCAGGAGGAACAGTAGCAGGAGGAGTAGGAGGAACAGGAGGAGGAGTAGCAGGAGGAACAGTAGCAGGAGGAGTAGGAGGAACAGGAGGAGGAGCAGCAGGAGGAACAGCAACAGGAACAGCAGTAGGATTAGGAGCAGCAGGATGAGGGGCAGAAGTTGGAGGAGCAAGATGAGGAGCAGCAGTGGCAGGAGGGACAGTAGCAGGAGGAGTAGGAGGAACAGGAGGAGGAGTAGCAGGAGGAGGAGGTGCAAGATGTGGAGCAGCAGGAGGAGGTGCAGCAGTATGAGGAGCAGCAGTAGCAGGAGGAACATTAGCAGGGGACGTAGGAGGAACAGGAGGAGGAGGTGCAAGATGTGGAGCAGCAGGAGGAGGTGCAGCAGGATGAGGAGCAGCAATAGCAGGAGAAACAGTAGCAGGAGGAGTAGGAGGAACAGGAGGAGGAGTAGCAGGAGGAACAGTAGCAGGAGGAGTAGGAGGAACAGGAGGAGGAGCAGCAGGAGGAACAGCAACAGGAACAGCAGTAGGATTAGGAGCAGCAGGATGAGGGGCAGAAGTTGGAGGAGCAAGATGAGGAGCAGCAGTGGCAGGAGGGACAGTAGCAGGAGGAGTAGGAGGAACAGGAGGAGGAGTAGCAGGAGGAGGAGGTGCAAGATGTGGAGTAGCAGTGGCAGGAGGAACAGTAGGAGGAGGAGTAGGAGGAACAGGATAAGGAGCAGCAGTAGCAAGAGCAGCAGCATGAGGAGGTGCAGCAGGATGAGGAGCAGCAGTAGCAGGAGGAACAGTAGCAGGAGGAGGAGGTGCAAGATGTGGAGCAGCAGGAGGAGGTACAGCAGTATGAGGAGCAGCAGTGGCAGGAGGAGTAGCAGCAGGATGCATAGCAGCAGTAGCAGAAGGAACAGTAGCAGGAGGAGTAGGAGGAACAGGAGGAGGAGGTGCAAGATGTGGAGCAGCAGTAGCAGGAGGAACAGTAGCAGGAGGAACAGGGGGAGGAGGTGCAAGATATGGAGCAGCATGAGGAGGTGTAGCAGGATGAGGAGCAGCAGTAGCAGGAGGAACAGTAGCAGGAGGAGTAGGAGGAACAGGGGGAGGAGGTGCAAGATGTGGAGCAGCATGAGGAGGTGCAGCAGGATGAGGAGCAGCAGTAGCAGGAGGAGCAGCATGAGGAGGTGCAGCAGGATGCATAGCAGCAGTAGCAGGAAGAGTAGGAGGAACAGTAGCAGGAGGAGTAGGAGGAACAGGAGGAGGAGGTGCAAGATGTGGAGCAGCATGAGGAGGTGCAGCAGGATGAGGAGCAGCATGAGGAGCAGCTGGATGAGGAGCAGCAGTAGCATGAGAAGCAGCAGAATGAGGAGCAGCATGAGGAGGTGCAGCAGGATGAGGAGCAGCAGGAGGAGCAGGAGG
Organism: Nothobranchius furzeri; assembly: GCF_043380555.1. Lineage (NCBI taxonomy): Eukaryota > Metazoa > Chordata > Actinopteri > Cyprinodontiformes > Nothobranchiidae > Nothobranchius > Nothobranchius furzeri. The sequence goes on from NC_091747.1 coordinate 62,937,274, forward strand.
CTGAGGGAGACTCTGACCCAGAACCTCTGTTCTGTCCTCTGAAGCCTCACAGACTTTCACCCCCCCACAGATCTCATAGGAGGTGTCGCACCCTCCAGAACCCGTCCAGTTCTGACCCGTTTCAGAGGAACCAGACAGAACATCAGCTGTCTGGGTTTCTGCT
>NC_091747.1:62939936-62972436 GCF_043380555.1 Nothobranchius furzeri
TGTGTCATCAGCAGTTACAGTACCTGGTACCAGTCAGGCCAGTAGTAACCAGGCAGCTGCTCCGGCTGATCAGCTGGATCTAGAGGACTCTGCTGTGACATCAGGACGGAGGGAGGGCTGCAGGACAACTGGTGGTCCCCACTGGTGATGCGAGCAGAGCCGAGAAGGAAGAGTCACAAAACCAGCTGACATGATGGAAACGCCGGGGCGGATCGATGCCTCAATCAGAAATAGGTCTTCTAATAAACATGAATCGATGATCAGGATGCTTTAATACCATAAGGACCCATCACCATGTTCTGTGAGCTTCAGTAACAGTTGACTGGACAGATATCTGGCTGACAGCAGATAAACATATTTACAGGCTCTGATGTTACCTTTATAGAGCGTTGCAGTAATTAATGCCACCGCGTTTCCATTCTTGTTCATTTATAAACCATAAAAACAGCAGAAGGACTCGTTTAGAGAGGAAACCTGCGTTAGTGATCTGAAAACATCTGTACCTGAATAAAGAACTCAATGATGAACCCTGGATATTACACCTGCATCGTGTTGAGTTTTTAAAAGTTAGAAAACCATTTTATTTACTTCCGTCTTTTATTTTAACTTTGTTATTGACCAGGAGACCTTCTGCAAAAGCAGTTCCTTTACCTGGAAAAGTCCCGTTTTCTTTACTTTACTGGCTGCTCATCAGAAACCTCGGGTGTCAAAAATGAGCAGAAAACTGTGTATTTATCTTTTTAATTTTTAGCTGTAAATCTAAACCTTGAACACATGATACTGAAATGATGAATCTGACAGATCAGACATCATTTCAGGCTAAAACACTCGAGTAAACGTCGCATCAGCAGTTTAACTTCATAAAAACAACATAATTCACGTTTTACTGTATGAGAAAAACCAGCTACCTTCATTATAATAATAACTGATATTTAACGGTAACATTAACTTAAAGACTGCTGCTACTTGAGCTTATTCATCTCATTTAAAACTCGTTTGTGGTAAAAACACAAACCTAAAGCATCATTTTGGTGATTTTAGCTCAGACCGTTGAAACTTTGGTTACCTACCATTGGCACGGAGCTTTTCTCAGTGATGAATCCATCCTTGCTCCAAACTAACGGACAACGGAAACCTTTAAAACACGAACTTGCCCGAACTCTTTAGTCGATTTAACCGAAGTGAACGCGACTCGTCTTCCTGAAGCTGTGACGCGTTTCAGTCCAAAAGCATCTCCTCTTTGAAAGCAGGTGGTCGGTTATTCGGGTTCACGCTGTTGGGTTAAACACCTGCCGACAGTTACCGATGCTAATGCAGCTAAATGCTGCTGCGGGTTCCGCTCTGCTCTGTTATCGCTAATCATCTAAATGTACTCTTATTTTGAAACCGGAACTCACCTGAATACACCCTCTAGATTTCCGGTTTTACAGCCGTTTGTTTATGAAGCGGCACAGGAAGAAACGGTTACCATGGCGAAGGGTCAGGGACTGGTTTTAGTGCTAGAGTTTGATGGTTAATTTAGTTACTTAAAGTGGATTAATTGGCATTGTTGTCAATTAATGACGTGAACATCGTGACGTCATGTTTTCTGGGGCTAGTTGGGTGTGTGGCCAGTATACCTCTGCTTGCTGTAATTGCCATTTTATTAGTTAGAATCATTTTCATAAACAGTCCATTAAATAAAACCAAAACATTTTAATACTTGCAGGTAGTAGAACCCCCCAAGGTGCTTTACATCTCATCAGCCATATAAAAGTACTCTGTCTTATTACTTCTGGTATTCGATATTCATGTTACAACTCAATATTAATCCGTTATATTTATTCAGAACGTGCTCAAATGTTTATTCATCCACTTTCTTTATTCTGTTATCCGGTGGGTTTATTTATAAAAATAAGTGATTCCTGGTCTAGGTAGCAGCTGCAGCTTTTAGTCGGCTTAAATGCAAGTTTGCTCCAATGACATCATTAAAAAAGGAATACGATGTTTTCCTATAAATAAAAAACAACATTGAGCCCATTTTGGAATTCAAACATGAAATATTTCCTACAAGAATAAAACGAAGCACAGAAAAGCAAATTAAACAGAACGATGTGTAACCTCAGGATGTAAAACCAAAGTGTGGCTGAAACAGTCTGATGGACTCAGGAGCTTTGATCAGTCTCTCCTGAGCGGACGAGCCTCTGGGTCGTCTGGGCCCCTGGCGCTGGGACCAGAGGCTCCACGGGCGGGTCGGATCAGGAGTACAGGCTCCAGTAGATGGTGTTGAAGAGCAGGTAGGCCAGCGGGAAGGCCAGGCGCGAGTACGAGTCGATCATGTAGCTGTTACTGACCAGCAGGTCCACGTTCTCACGCACCGAGCGCTGCCGGCGCAGCCGGGTCCCCTCCGCGGGACGCAGGTCCGAGTTCTGGCTCGGCGTGTTCAGGGGGTTGGAGGTCAGCGTGGGCGCCATCCCATGGAACGTGGTCAGATCAATGTCGTCGTCATGGAAACATCCGTCGAAGGCCATTGCTTGGCTGGCGTTAAAGGCGGAGGGGATCTGAGAAGGGAACGCATTTTTTATTTATTTCAGTTTGAACTAGTGATGTGTTTTTATTTAGAGCTGCAACTAAACTGTTTCTACTGATGCAGGATTAGTGATCACAATCCCCGATCACCAGGATGATCACTCTAATGATCAGAATGTGTGTGTGTGTGTGCGTGCGTGCGTACGTGCGTGCGTGTGTGTGTGTGTGTGTGTTCTGTCTTCTCCATCCCCAGTGAGTCGTGGAGGATGGCTGCTTATACTGAGCCAGGATCATCTGGAGGTTTCTTCCTGTTAAAAGGGAGTTTTCCTCTCCACTGTTGCTGCATGCTTGCTTAGTATGAGGATTGCATCAAGTCACTGACACTAGTCAGTGACTTGATGCAATTTGCTGGGTTCCTTATATAGGAAACATTATTTCTGATTGGCTTAATGAACTGACCTGAATTGGAATGTTTATTATGTGAAGTGCCTTGAGACGACTCTTGTCGTGATTTGGCGCTTTATAAATAAACTTGAATTGAATTGAATTGAATTGAAAGATCTGACGTTTCCTTCGGTCCGCGAACGCACCATTACTAATAAGGAAATCTGAACTTCCAGAATCGTTATTTTAAAGTTGATCAGCAGTTAAACACCGTTGTTTTAACCTCAGATGAAAGTAGGTCTGTGCTGATAAAACATATAAATCTGTATCAGTCCTGAAAGCAGACCCGATGTATCTCCGTAGTTTTATGTAATATAATAATAATGATGAGTAGATGCTTTAACGCAGCTAAAAACATTTACATTTAAAATAAACATCAACTAGTTTGTGGACTTCAGGAAAGTCACAGCCCCATCTCTCCCCCTCGTCCTGACGGACACCCCCGTCACCACTGTGAATTCCTTCCGCTTCCTCGGAACCACCATCACACATGACCTTAGGTGGGAGCCATCCATCAGCTCCCTGATCAAAAGGCCCAGCAGAGGATGTACTTCCTGCGGCAGTTGAAAAAGGCCAAGCTGCCGGCCCAGATGATGGTGCAGTTTTACACGGCCATCACTGAGTCCATCCTCACCTCCTCCATCGCTGTGTGGTACGCTGGAGCCACGGTGAGGGACAAACATAGACTGCAGCGCATTGTGCGCTCTGCTGAGAAGGTGATTGGCTGCAGCCTTCCATCTCTCCAGGACCTGTACGTCTCCAGGACTCGGGGGCGTGCAGGTCGGATAGCAGCTGACCCTTCTCACCCGGGTCACAGACTTTTTGAGCTGCTCCCCTCAGGCAGGAGGTTACGGTCCATCCGGACCAGAACCTCCCACCATAAGAACAGCTTCTTTCCATCTGCTGTTAGACTTGTGAACAGCTTATAAACACACAACCATGTTCGTCTTCTGTACTCGACACGACGTCACGTTATCGGCCATGTTACCATTACCTGCCATTTTTTATAGCTGAATGTTTTATTCTAGGTTTTTTATTCTACTTTATTCTAGTTTTAATCTTATTATTCATGTTATATGTAGCACATTAGTACCGAAGCAAGTTCCTAGTTTGTGAGTTGTTTGTTCACTGACAATGGCAATAAACCTGATTCTGATTCTGATTATAAAAACTATTTATAATGTTAGAAATTTTACAAAGATTTGTAAAAATTACGCAGATTTTAACTTTACTGAAAACTAAAAGAGTCCGACTGTCCCGCTGATCACCTCCAGATGAGTGAGGCGCTAGTTTGTAATCATGTTCGTCTTTTTTCTTAGAGATTCACAAAAACAAATCTGATCATTAGAACGTTAAATCAATAAGCGGTTTAACAGTTTTAAAACGGTTCTCTCAGAACAAACTTCAAAACGGTAAATTATTAATTTACTGAATTTGTTTATTTATGTCACTCAAAATAAAAGAGATCACTTGCTGGACTCTCACTGTTGTCTTTTTAGTTGTAAACAAAAATCAATTCCTTATTTATTCAGAAGAAAACTCAAATCTTTGTCCCGTTTAGATGTAATGTCTCAGTTTAACCACAAGAGGGAGACGAAGGACCTATCTCTGACCTTGCCCCCCTTCATCTTCCTCATCTCCTCCAGGGTGGTGCAGTAGTTCACGGCGGCGTATTCGATCACAGACAGGAAGACAAACAGGAAGCTGGTCCACAGGTAAATGTCCACCGCTTTCACGTACGAGACCTGGACACAAACGGTCCCCAGAACCTCAAAACATGTTTCAGTCCAACATCGTTTATGAAACAGTTTTATGTTTGTCTTTGACTAAACTCGTTTATGTTCCCGCGACCCTGCATGGACAAGCGGGTAGGAGGGATTTTTATGAGTCAATAAGCTGAAATCTGCGGGTCAGATAAGTCAAAGCTGTACAGAAGGCAGTATTGGTCCTCAAAACCAAAGTCGGTGCATCTGCTCTTCAAAATCCTTTTAATTCATTCAGTTATTTTTAAAATAATCAGTAAATTCCTTCAGATGGACCCTGAGCTCCCATGTGAGTCCTGCAGGATCCAGGTAGGTCCGCATGCTCACCTGAGGCATGGACGAGGACACCCCGGTGATGATGGTGGACATGGTGAGCACCGTGGTCATACCTGCAGGAACACAAAAACACTTTCTTCAGTTTGGCAGAACGTTTAGTGCTGCTCTGCTGGTGCTTCTGGGTCTTCTGAGACAGCAGGAAAGGAGGGGACCCCAATCCCAACGTTACCCAGAGACACCCGAGCAGGAACGGCCCTCCTGTCAATCCAGAAGGAGACCCAGGAGAGGACGACCATCAGCATGGTGGGGAAGTAGGTTTGCAGCATGAAGAAGAAGATGTGCCGCCGCAGGATGAAGTTTATGAAGAGACGATTGTACCAACCTGACAGAGAGAGAGAGACCATGTCTCTAATCTAATCTGGATTAGGACCAGCCAGAGGTAATCATTCTGAGTGACCAGCAGATGCTCACCGGTGCTGCTGTAGAAGGCGAGGCCGCTGGAGGCGTGGAAATGTTCGATGAAGAACTGAGACAAGACGATCTCATCCGTCCTCAGAGAGTCGTTCCCGTTCTTCCAGTAAAGCATCAAGTCGTTCTCGTTGTAAGCATCTGTGGTGAAACGGCTGCTGTTACTGCTCCATCTCTCTCACACACACACGCACACACACACACACGCACACAAACACACGCACGCACACACACATATGTGTGTGTGGAGCTCCACTGCCTTCTCCAGAGACTCCACTCTGCCTAACCCAACCCTAACCAGTAGGGTTCTGTTCCTAACCCTAACCTAAACTACCACCAGACCTCTGGGACCAGGTCTTAGGTGCTCCACACTGTGTGGACCAGCAAAATGTCCCCTCAATGTAAAAATGTCAACACAGTACAGGTTAAAGTTCAAATCTGTCCAATTAAATCTATAAAGACAAATACACACACACACGCACGCACATGCACGCACACACACACATGAACGCACGCACCCACACACACAGTGTGTATTTCTGTCTCACAGCTTTCAAGCTCCAACGAGCAGTTCTGAGTGTCCAGAGGAAAACTACTGAAGTCCATCGAGCAGAGAGCCGTCACCGTGGCCCTGAAACACACACACACACACACACACACACACACACACACACCATCAGTTACCACGGAGACATGATTTTCATGACTGTGTGCATTCTTGTCTTGGGAAATGTCCCCAACAGGCTCCTGTAGTGTTTCTCCTAAACTTTAGGAGTTTTTTTTTTGGTACCAAATGAAAAATTCAAATAAACAAATAAAAAAAATGACAATAAAACATTCAGATAAAAACGCATTCATCTGAAAAACCAAACCGATAAAGTTAACGTTTACATGCTGATTCATTTATTTATGATATTGGTTTTATCTTCGGATCTTAATCCCGTTTAGATTCCTGCAGATTTTCATCTACAGAAACAGAAAAAACGAAAGACATGAACCAGAACCGGCAGAAGGTTCAGTGAGAAGTGGACCGCCACACCTCAGCGCTTACACTCAGATGATCTTGGGATTAAAGTTATTATCAATGTTTGGAGGATCTAATCCCAACCTGACACTATAGAGAATGTTTCCATCGGGGTAGACCCGCAGCATGATGTTCTCAGTGGTGGTGTCGTGGATGAAGGAGCGTTTGGAGTGGACGAAGAAGACGTCGGGGACCCAGATCTTCTTCACCAGCCGGGAGTCGAACGTCCGGCTCTTGTTGCTGTGAGACGGAAAGGACAGCCGCTCGTCCTTCCAGTAGTGCCGCAGGTAGAGGGTCATGGTGAAGTCCTGCACAGAGACGGGCACATGGTCCACATTTACCAGCTGATAGAACCTGCAGTTCTGGAGAGTCTGAGGAACACTCTGACTTATCTGAGTCTAAAGCTGCTGGATTTCTGTAACAAAACAAGGTTCAATAAAGTTTTTATTTCAAATCAGATTATTTAGGACATGAAAAGAGTCTGTTGTGGTTTTTACAGTCTCATCAGTCCAGCTCAGGTTGCCATGGCGACATCCCCTGCATCATTTATCTCTCTTCTTCAAGGACCAGCTGAATTCAAAGGTCACACACCAGATGTGGTGAAGCAGCAGGAAGTGATGTCATTTTTATTGTTTCTCTTTGGATGGATGACCAAGCAGCAATGAATGTATCTACATCCCATAATTAAGGTCTCTTCAGGTTATAAATGTGCTTTTTGTGCAGAACAGCTAAAGATTGTTTTAACAAGAAACCGACATGAATTCCTCACCTCTGTTTGTTCTTTCACTGATGTAAAAGTTTATTTGTTTATTCCTGAACCGAAACAGGAAGCAGATTAAGGAAGAATTAACAATTTCAAATTAAAATAAAATGTTGTCTGTTCTACTCTTAATTTGTTGATTTTGATTTGATAAAAAAAAAAACATCTCAGTCGTGAGAGTTCAGATTTCCACAGATTGGGATGGAATCTTCTCAGACGAACTTTCTGTTCCAGTTTCTCACGTTGGTCTCAGTTTTTATGACGTTTATTTGAGTCAGACTTTCACAGAGGAGCCGTTAGCATCGCAGCATCATGAGGGAATTTAAAAGATGTCAGAAATGGTTCACATGTTGCTCTCGTGTTGCTGGAGCTTAAAGTTAAAGCAGTTATCTTTAAACAACCAGACGTTTGTTGACCCTGTGAAACCCCTCTGGGAGGAGTTGGAGACGTTTGGGACAAGCTGAGGCTGACTGGAGACAGGAGAGAGAAATGAAGACTAACTGTAAACAGATAATCAAACCTCACGTTTTCCTCCTGCCTTCCTCTCCTCCGTCTGCATTGCCCTTCACAATAAAAGCTGAAACAGCCTGAATCCTTTCTGCAGGTTTATTTCTTAGCTGCTGTAAATAAAACTGGAACTCACCATGTTGACCTCTGAGATACTGTCGATGCTCTCCACCTGCACATCGATGCCCACGGGGATGGCTGCAGCTACAAAAATGACAAAAAAGGAAAAAAATAAATCAATGTTTTTAGTTAGACTTTCATTTTCCTCTCAAATTTAATTATTTCTTTATTGTTTACATTTACATCATTAAATTGAATTTATTAATTTGGTTTCATTTCAGAATGTTTATATCTCCAATATTTTTTCTGTTTGTTCATTTTAGACCTGTTATTGTAGACCGGCTTATTTCTATGTTTAACTCTAAAGTTTTATGTGAATTCAAAACACTTAAAAACTTTTGAGCTTTCATGAACAAGTGAGCTCATCATGAACCTGTTGAAATCACACAGAAATCAAGTCCAGAATACGTGTTTTACCTAATGATAAAACATACTACACATGTTACACGTGAACAAGCTGTTTCTCCTGTTTCAGATTCCATTTTTGTTCCAAATTCCTGAACACTACATGCATTTCACACGTGATGTTTGTTTATGACTGATTACTCACAAAGCCAAGATTTTTTAATTAAATGAGTGACTGATTTTTATTAAATGCTGACAATAACATTTAGTTATCAAGTCAACCTAATAAAATAACCTTTCAAGTTAATTTAGTAACTGTTTTAATCCAGGGATTCGTTAATTTACATGTTTTTGGCCTCTGGGAGGAACTGGAGGATATGCAAACTCCTGAGAACATGCCAACTCCAGAGGAGAACATGTTAACCTGTGACGAAAACATGCTAACTTCAGAGGAGAACATGCTAACTCCTGAGGGGAAAATGCTAACTCCAGAGAAGAGTATATTAACTTGTGACGAGAACACGCTAAACTTTAAAGGAGAACATGCTAATCCCTGAGAACATGCGTGAGGAGAATGTGCTAATACCTGAGAACATGCTAACTTCTGAGCAGAGCATGCTAATTCCTGAGAACATGCTAACTCCTGAGGAGAACGTGTTAAACTGTGACGAAAACATGCTGCTAACTCCTGAGGGGAAAATGCTATCTCCTGAGAAGAGTATATTAACTTGTGACGAGAACACGCTAACTTTAGAGGAGAACATGCTAATCCCTGAGAACATGCATGAGGAGAACATGCTAATCCCTGAGAACATGCTAACTTCTGAGGAGAACATGCTAACTCCAGAGGAGAACATGCAAACTTTTGAGGTGAGCATGAACATATTCACTTGTGACGAGAACATGCAAACTTTTGAAGAGAACATGCTAACTCCATAGGCGAACATGCTTAATCCAGAGGAGATCATGCTAACTCCTGAGGAGATGATGCTAACTTCTGAGGAGATGATGCTAACTTCTGAGGAGATGATGCTAACTTCTGAGGAGATGATGCTAACTTCTGAGGAGATGATGCTAACTTCTGAGCAGAGCATGCTAAATCCTGAGGAGATGATGCTAAGTCCAGAGGAGAACATGCTAACTTCTGAGCATAACATGCTAACTCCAGAGGAGAACATGCTAACTTCTGAGCAGAGCTAACTCCTGAGGAGAACATGTTAACCTGTGACGAAAACATGCTAACTTCTGAGAACATGCTAACTCCAGGGGAGATGATACCAACTCCTGAGGAGAACCTGCTAACTCCAATGGGGAACATGTTAACTTCTTGCAGAAAGGCTGCAGCTGGGATTCAAACCAGCGACCTTCCCTGTGTGAGGTACCAGAGCTTCATCTGCTCCAGCGAACAGCACCAACAGATCTTCTCTGTAACTAGCTCCAAGAGAAATGATCATGGAGGTAGAAGAGAATAGCCGAGTGGGCCGGCCATGTGTCTTTAATCCAATCCTGTGTTCTGGCCTGTAAACCTCATTCTGGTTGATGACATCCTTTTGTTTTTGCCACAAGCTCACCACATCTGCCCCCCAGCCCTGCCCCTCCTCATTAGCAGATTAAACATGATCTGAGCCACAAACAGCTAAACAGCACAAATCCTCATCCAAAACCAAAAAAGCCTCAGATCCCAGCTACTCTGGTCCTCTGCCTCCACCAGGAGCTGAGGAGGTTTCTCCGCTCCACAAAACCACTTCACTAAATCTTCACCGTGTTGCAACAGCCCACAAGTTCCCTTGACTAATTTTGGGATTTGGTCTGCGCTGTGATCATCCCGCCTTCACCACATCATCAACAATAGATTTACTCTGGTTTAAACCTAAAAGAGCCTCCAGTCCTGCTCTGTGGTGCATCAGAACAACAGGAAGTGGAACTGGCAGGAAGAAAACAGATCCGTGTTGCTGAGATTTATCTGCGTCTAAATCTGAACCTAAAGGTCCAGCTGGTGGAGTTAATGCAGCAGCCAGACATCCTCAACAGAACCGGTGCAACCTGGATCACTTAACACGTGTTTATTATAATCTGTAACTGGAAATAAACAAAAAAAAAAACCTAAATGTCTGAACACAAACGTAAACATCATTATCTTACATTAATATTTTTATTTGATAGGATTATTCAACAATGAATGAGCAAACAGAACACTTTCCATCGCCAATAACGGGTTTTTCTACTTATTAATACCCAATAATATTATTGTCCCCAAGAAACCCAGGATCAGTGGACTCGTGACTACAGACCTGTGGCTCTGACATCTGTGGTCAAGTCTACGCTTTATCCTGCAACATCTGGACTCCCTGGGTACCTACACCAGGATCCTGTTTGTGGATTTCAGCTCTGCCTTCAACGCAATCCTTCCAGACCTCCAAGACGAACGTGCCTGACCCCATCTGCAGGTGGATCACTGACTTCCTGACAGACAGGAAGGAACAAGTCAGGCAGGGGAAGAATCTCTCGGACCCGTGGACCTTCAGTGCTGGTTCTCCTCCAGGCTGTGTTCCTCCCTCTGCTCTTCTCCCCGTACCACGAGTCTGTCAAGCTTATCTAGTTTGCAGACGACACCACCGTCATCGGACTCATCTGAGACGGGGTTGAGTCTGTCTGCAGAATGGAGGTGGAACGGCTGGTGTCCTGGTGCAGCTACAACACCCCCATCACGATGGGCACCACCATCTAGGGTTGTCACGGTAACCGGTGTAGCGGTAAACCCCGGTAAAAAAGTTGACAATAATAATAACTGTCTTGTTTTTAAAAACTATATTATCTTGGTGGTTTACCGTGGCTGCGGTGTAGGCGCGGTGACCCTTACCAGCCACCGTATCTGCTGAAGTTGCCGGCGGCACATGCTGTTTACAACCAAAACTTTCTTGAAGCTAAAGCTGAAATAATGGTCAAAGGAGGAGACGGCAGCGCTCGGGACATTTATTATCCCTCAAAGAAGACAAAGTGGGAAGTACGGGCATCTTTTGGATATGTGAAGAATGCCGAGGGACAGCTGATAGAAGACGGCTATCCTGTTTGCAGCACGTGCAGAAAAAGTGTCTGTGAAAGGCAGCAACGCTTCAAATCTCATGACACATCTGCGTGACCATCACCCACAACTCTACAGTCAACGCAAGGCAAGCTAACGTTAGCGTTTTAGCTAAAATGTGTGATCAGAGGATTTGGGTTGAGGGAGAATGCAACGAGTGGCTATATAAAGCAGCCGCAGCGCCGCTACCTGCATATAAACCGTGTCGCGGACACCGCCATGTTGAAATGACGCTATGCATTACGGGGCTCCCAGGGGCAGATAAGAGTTGGTCTCTCTCCGAGAATAATTATGAATTTAACAACGATTACTGCCTGATGACATTTTCCCACATCTGCAAAGCTCACTGGAAGGACACAAACCGAGGACAATATTTACCTGATATAGGGTTTATTACTCAAGTAAGGGTAAAAAAGTATCTGATTAGAAGGCTACTTGAGTACTGAGTATCATCTGATCTAATATTTTTAAAATGATGACATCAAACAGACATAAAATAAGAAGTTATGGGCAAATATTGGTATTTTAAAGACTAAAGGGAAAAAATGTAAACAAATAACCAACATAATTACAAAATAACACATTTTAGGCAAAATTTAGACACAAACTGAGGACAATATTTCCTGACATACAGGGTTTATTTAGTTGTCTGAAAATGTAGCACGTTTAAAAAAATACCGCGATAATACCGAAAACCGTGGTAATTTTGGTCACAATAACCATGAGGTTACATTTTCACACCGTGACAACCCTACCACCATCACCTAGGACCTCAAGTGAGAGCCCACCATCGCCATCACCACCATCATGAAAAAGGCCCAGCAGAGGATGAACTTCCTGAGGCAGCTCCACACCACAGCCATCGAGTCCATCCTCACCACTTCAGTCACCGTGTGGTACGCTGGAGCCACCATCACGGACAAGAAGAAGCTGCAGCGTGTTGTAGGCTCTGCTGAGAAGGTCACTGGCTGCAAGCTCCCCTCCATAAAGGACCTGTACACCTCCAGGACATGGAGACGTGCAGGCATGATTCGAGCTAACCCGTGTCACCCTGGACACGGTCTCTTTGACTCGCTCCCATCAGGCAGGAGGCGCCGCTCCAATCAGAACAGAACCTCGCCACAAGAACAGTTTCTTCCCCTCTGCTGTTGGACTCACGAATGACAATCCTAGGAATGCCCACTCCAGTCGCTTAGTTCCAGTCACCTGACCTGGTGTTGTGTTTGCACCTGACTGTTCAAACTACCAAACTCCCAATAAAACGTCACCTGCTTATGTTTTTGTTCTCAAAATGCAAAAAACTGAAATCTGACGTGTTGGGATCATGTTTTCAGAGCGATCATCACTATAAATATATATATATATGAGGATTTTTGTTATCAACACGTCATGATTTCTGCAGAACATCCCATAAACGGTCATCCATGTGGAGACACTGGTATGCGTATCTTTTATCATTTATATCGTTTTGATGTGTTTTTTATTTAGTTCCTTTTTAATGTGGACCTTGAGTCTGATAATAAAGGTGATGATGATGGAACCACTGGACCAGTTCTAAAGGAATGCTCTTCATCCTAATTCAGGACAACCAGTTCAGGCAACATCAACATCAGCACTGATGAAATACTGATGATGTCATATTTCTACTTCCTGTTTTCACAGTAAACAAACATCTTATTGACAATTTTCTCACATAAACCTGCTTTTAGCTAAACTAAACACATTTCTGTGTGTGTGTGTGTGTGTGTGTGTGTGTGTGTGTGTGTGTGTGTGTGTGTGTGTGTGTGTGTGTGTGTGTGTGTGTGTCTTAGAACCATATAACATTGTATTGCCTCTGACTGTATTTTGACGCCAGACAATAAAAGACGGGTTTGTGGGTAAAAGTGGGTCATGAGGAGAAGTTGGATGATTTGATTTACTTAAAGATTAATATGAAAAGCTGCAGATCAGTATTATTTTCTTAGTGTATGTGTGTGTGTGCACACATGTGCATGTGTGTGTGACCTCTGTTTGAATGTGGATTTAAAAATGAAGAGAAAACTCTTCTCTTTTCTTTGGTTGATTACTTCTGCCTGTGTGTGTGTGCGTGAGCATGTGTGTGTGTGTGTGTGTGTGTGCGTATGCGTGTGTGTGTGTGTGCACGTGTGTGTGTGTACATATGCATGTATGTGTGTGCGTGTGTGTGTGCGTATGCGTGTGTGTGTGTGTGCGTGTGTGTGTGTGTATGCATGTGTGCGTTTGCATGTGTGCGTGTGTGTGTGTGTGTGTGTGTATGCATGTGTGTGTGTGTGCGTTTGCATGTGTGTGTGTGTGCGTGTGTGCGTGTGTGTGTGTGAGACCTCTGTCTGAATGAGGATTTAAAGATGAAGAGAAAACTCTTCTCTTTTCTTTGGTTGATTACTTCTGCCTGAACACGAACACAGTGGCTCATGAACCCCAGCCTTGGGTCTGCTGGACTCATAAAACACCCAACAGGGCAGACACAACCCTTGGTGTCGCCATGACAACGACAGCCATCACTGCTAAACCCAACTTGATGGTTTCATGCTGTTTCATGACATTTAAATGAAAGAGGAGGAAAAAGAGTTTTACCTCTAAAAGAGCCTCAGAGACAAACAGGTTTTCATGAGGAATTCTCTTCATGTTTGGGATTTTTTTCCAGGTTTCTAAATTTCCTCATCATTGTGTTGCTAGAAGGAACAAAATAGTACACAAATCGGATTTCTGCTTTTGAAAAGTCATTATTAGTTTTTTTTCTATCTTAATTCATTAAATGATCCAGCATGCTGAAGGAGTCGACCTTTGACCTTTTTACAGCCTTTAAGCCTAACCCCAAAATTCCTCTATCTCTGCTCCGGCACGAACTCCACAGCAAAAACGGTCCCGTTGTAGTCAATCAGAGCTGTTCCACTACTGCGGCCGTTCCGCCATCCGGCAAAAATAGGATCGATCCTATTTTCGCCGGACGCCGGAGCACCTCCGCAGTAAACGGACAGGAATCACAACCGCCCGACAGGAAAGGGAGCAAGCACAACTTCCGTTATTTCACAATAAATCGATAAACAAAAAGCGTTTTTTGTTTCAGATGCACAGGTGTAACAACTTTTAACAACTATCAATGGCGGCTGAACTTTAAATGCACAAAAGTAAGCCATAAATACAGTTTCCACTATCAAAGTAGTCACACTCTGTTGATCCAAACACTGCTGATCTCTCAACACAAATGATGGGCAGATTAAACAGTTCATGTCGATGCTTCTCCCACACAACGGGTGTTTGGATCTAACTTCCGCGTTTATTGCTCGGACTGTATCGCAAGATCTCGAAAATCCAGCGCATGCCTGTTTGCACACCTCAGGTCTCCGCACCGGAGCGGAGCCGTTGTAGAGCGGGTACAGTATGATTTGAGTTCGGAAGCATGCGGCAGCGGAAAGCGGGGGCGGAGCGGAGATAGTGGAATTTTGGGGTCAGTCATGCGTCTGCGTCAGTGCTGAGACACGCATCACCATTATCCGTCCTTGCGGGGCTCTCCAGCAGGCCCCCAAGGACGGACGGAGTCAAGCTCTCTTTTCTTAACATCTGTCCGTCGAGACCGCTGTCGTCTACACCCAGGGCCAGATTAACACTTTGTTGTACCCTGGGCAACAATATTAAAGGGCCCCATCATCACGACCCAAGGATCACCATAATGTGGTCACATACAGAATATTTTACTGTAATATGCAGTAAATATACTCAATACTTGAATGTCTGACATCACGTAACCCGCTCAGGGTAACCTTTGACCCACCTCGTGTGGACTGACCAATGAGGAAAGAGTCTTAACTTGAGGCCCTCTCTTCATTGGTCAGTCTGCATGAGACTGACTCTCAACTGACGTTCAGTCGTAGGCAGCGAAGCGTCTCTGTGCAGCGCAAAAGCCCGGGTGGACAGTTTGTTTAATGTAGGGTGATCATATTTCCATTTCCAAACAAGAGGACAGGGATCTGTGCCTATGATGTCACACTATGGCAACGCCACACAAACAATGTTGGGACCCATTTTTTGTAAGAACTAAATTAATATCAGATTCTGACAATTAAAGGGCTCTAAAACAATTCATATGTAAATATTTTGCATATTTAATGCAAAATCTAATTTTTCTGCTTTAGTGCTGCAACAAGGTTTTATTAATAATAAATTATTATACCTTTTGTTTTACTACAGCATCGGTACGCTTCCTGTGCACAGATTATTAAGGATGCTTGTTTCAGCTGTGAGATTAGACGATAGGATCAATGAAAAAATAAGTTGTCACACACTCCATGGAAACTTTCAGAGAATCCACAAATAGTGGCTTTCAAATGGTTTTGTTACTTTTTGCAAGTTTAGAAAAGCAGCAGATGAGACAGCGTGTCTGATAATTTAGTTTTTCATCTGATAATAATAGAACATGTCAGTAATGTCTGAGGGGCTTTTATAAACACCATATAACTAACACTACTGGAGAGGGCATGAATTACACAGAGGCTTCTGGGGAGCCCAGTTATGGGGGGTGGGGTCATTTTGCCTTGGCCCCCAAAATGTCTTGAAACGGCCCTGGGTGTGTGACTGAGTTTTGAAGGTGATCTGAGCTGTATCAGATGTATAACTATGACATGTGTATAACTTATTGTTTTATACAGGTAAAACGTGTCGTGGAGATAAATCTACCTACATTTTACTTTGTTTTCTTGTTTTTACTGAACTATTTTCCTGTCCTGTCTGTCTCTCATCTTCCTGCATCTCCTCTAAACGCTCCAGAAAATCTGTTGCCTGGATTCTTAGTTTTTCACCTCATCAGTTACTTTTGAGCAGATCAAAGGGATCTCCTGACCGCAAAGCGGAGAGCGCGTTTCGATGCGTCAGTGAGGTGAAATCACCACAGCACAGGTGATGAGCTCTGCAGCGGCAGAGCGCTTCAGGCACAAATAAGACAGAAAATAGAGAACATGTGTGGAAGTGAACGATCGTGTGTTAATTATAGTTTTTTGGTTGTGCCACTTTGAGAATGGACCGTGCGCTGGACGCAGCAGCCTGGAGCGCTGCGCACCGATCATCGCTATACGTGCTCTCTGCTCAGAAGAGTCCATGAATGATGTAATATAGGTAGAAAACGTTTTATCCGGCTCCCCCATAATACGATCCCTGCTCCTGGATGAAAAGCTGGACATTTTCATCAATGCAAGAACCCCCCCGGACGCCCGGACAGAGAGTGAAAAGTGGACACTAGTTTAATATAAAGCGGGAGATTACAGATACAGATACAGTATTATGCTCATGCCTTTGCTGCCCTGGGCCCTTTAGAGTGTGTGTGTGTGTGTGTGTGTGTGTGTGTGTGTGTGTGTGTGTGTGTGTCAGATTTTTTCTGCGTGTAAAATTATCACATGAAGAAATGCAGCAGATCAGTGTCCCCACCCTGGAGGACAGACCGGACCACAGACACACAGAAAAGCAGGATTAAACTCTCATCGGTGAGTTTTAATGTGTAAAATAACTCTTAGAACAAAGAACTGTTGTTTACTTAAATGACCTTCCCGCTGCAGATTCATAAACGTTTATTATAAATAATCGTGCTTGACTCAGAGAGAAGGCCGAAGAGATGATTTAATATCAATAAAAGGAAGAACCTGCCATCAGCTAAAGAACGACATCATTGTTCTCCTTTGAACATCCATGTTTATGTTTTCATCCCTGCAGCCTACCATGAGTGATGTAAGTGAAAAGGTCAAAGGTTAAAGGTCACAGTTTAGATCCAAGAGGCAACATGAACTCTGTCCTTAACTATTAAAAATATAATAATACACAATTTGTAAAGGAAATTCTATGTAATGCCATAATTTAAGGGACCATCAAGCAAAAAAGTGAATTTAATCCCAGAAGGATGCAGCATCAAATCTGTTTCCCGGGTTTATTAATCTGAATGATTTTCCTATTATCGCTGTGAGAATAATCCCAAGCAGCTATTTTAGAAGGAAACAAATGCAATGTCACAGTTTTTAAGTATAATTTGGTTTGAAAACAACAGTTCTGTCTTTGGTTCATGCTTTTGTTTTCATCAGTGTGACATCATTTAATTAGAAAAGATGCAACTTCATGTAAAACCTCATTAGAGTGTGCAGAGAAATCCGTTTTAAAAGTTTTGAAAGTAAACAAAACGTTAAAGCAGAAATGTCTGCTGACCGTGGGAAGGGGAAGAAATCCGGATGATTGGAGCGCGGGTTGGGCATCGAGCATCGACTGGAACCGGTTCCGACTGTTAGTTTTCTCGAAATCGTTCAAAGTTTTTTTATTTCGATTTCTAGAATGCCGACGGAAGAGGAATCCGCGGCCGATCTCTGTGAAAAATAGTAAAGTGCAGCCTCAGAAATGGAACCCTGCACCAGAGAAAAGTGCAGCCTCAGAAATGGAACCCTGCACCAGAGAAAAGTGCAGCCTCAGAAATGGAACCCTGCACCAGAGTAAAGTGCAGCCTCAGAAATGGAACCCTGCACCAGAGAAAAGTGCAGCCTCAGAAATGGAACCCTGCACCAGAGTAAAGTGCAGCCTCAGAAATGGAACCCTGCACCAGAGTAAAGTGCAGCCTCAGAAATGGAACCCTGCCATAACCTCAGAAATGGAACCCTGCACCTGAACGCGACTCTATCCGTTGTAGACTGCGAGGACGTGCCACCAAGCCCTAGCTTTCCACAGCTACCACATCTGTTAGCGGTGACAGAATCACAAACATCTAATGAACCCTCAGACTCAGGAGTTTTGTAGAGGAGCGTTTTGACCTCTGAATCCTGTTATTAAGATTTAAGGGTCAGGGGTCAGCTGGGGTAGGGGTAACCAATTGGATTGGACCTAAACGTTCTCAGCTGCGTGACACACGCAGATTTGTGACTTTTCTGGAGCTAGCAGCTTTTCCTCCACCGCTGATATAACTTTGTTCAACAGGCAGCATCAGCTGGTCTGGGTGTGCGTCGGCATGGAAGCATTGTTCCATGACAGTTTGTTTCCATTCCCTCCAGCTGCTCCAGACTTGGAATATAATCCAGATTAAAGCCCGTGCATCCCCCGACTCACACAATACCAACACACACATCAGAACACTAAATTTATGTTACACACACACACACACACACACACACACTGGGACAATCTGGGTCAGTGTTTCTGGACCGACACATCCGTTGTCTGGGTGACTCCATGGTGCCCATCACTGGGAGATGATGTGTGAGTGGATTAAATCATCTGGGATCAGGAACAAAACCCTTTGTGTGTGTGTGTGTGTGTGTGTGTGTGTGTGTGTGTGTGTGTGTGTGTGTGTGTGTGTGTGTGTGTGTGTGTGTTTCTGACCTCCAAAGCCAGGTCTGATGGCGAAGTCGTGCTCCTCGATCCTCAGCAGTTGTTCACTTTTGATCAGCAGGGTCTTGGTGCTGTCCTGCCTCTTCAGCTTGTAATCGATCCTCCTGCAGGAGGAACCCGACACACACACACACACACACACACACACACACACACACACACACACACACACACACACACACACACACACACACACGCACACACACACACAGCAGGAAGAGCCGTTATCTGGGATGGAACTGGGTGTCTGATCCGTTTGTGGCTTCCTCTTCGTGTCCGGTCTGGTTCTGGTTCTACCAGAACCACAGCGAGGCGCGTCGCAGATTAACAAACACAAAAACACACGTGCACGTCTTCTCCTGGTTGCTGCCCGCAGGCCTAGAAAGTCTTATTTTTGGTCTTTGTGAACAAAATGATTCTGATGTTTCTTTCATGAACGTCTAACGTTAAAACTCTAAAGCTTCACTAACTTTGCAGCTTCTCTGCAGCTGAAGAGCTTTTAGATCTTCTCAGGTGTTTCTAAGATTTATCACCTCAGGAGTTTCAGAGGCTTTTATTTTTACCACATGAACTTGATGCAAAGCCCGGATATTCACACTGACTTTCTGGAGCTCACCCAGACATCTTCTGGTCCAGATCCTGACTGATGGAGCTCATTATTCATCATCAATGCCTGGAATCTGTCAGAAATGTGGACTTGGTTCAACTTGAGTGGCTAAGCCAGACTTGTGACCTGATTTGGACTCGTGGTCTGGACCTTGAGTCTTACTGAAGTGCAACAGGTCTCAGAGGAGACGTCACTGCAGCGATGATCCTTTTACCTGCATTCAACTCAAAACACAGCAGAAAAGTTTCAGCATGAATAACGGACCCTTAACTCTTCTTCTACTGACAGTTTTAGCTGTTTTCCTCTCGTCAGTGACACCTGCTGTTTAGACGCAGAACTGCAGCAGTGCAGCTTTAAAACCAGCAGATAAAAACTGTTGATTCTTTAATTCTGAGTTGGATTTTATGAAATACATATATTATTTATAAAATCAGCTAGTTTGTCTTTTTGACACCTTTTCATCACGCAGGCTCCAGATTTTACTGCATAATACTTTCATTTTACTTAATAAGAATAATTATTTGTTAATAGTTAATAGTTTCTACTCATTCTTCTCTCCAGAGTATTAAACTAAAATGGACCTGGAACCAAGTTTTCTGGTTCCAGGAGGATGAAACCGACCCCCAAACCAGAACCTGGTCAGTCTGGTTTATTTAAGCACAGAAACACACCTCCAGACAGGATGGGTTAAAATCCTGCAGGAAAACGGTTTTACTTTAATCCAGTAAAACTCCACAGTGATCCGAGAACTGGGAGTGAAACTAAAACCAGGGAAAACTAAACTAGATGTCCATGTTTTCTCCCTGAATCTTCAAACTGAGATCAGGAGAGTTCGGGAATCCCACCTGCAGAACCCAGATCCTCACATCCAGGATCAGTTTATTAGGATCTGGATCTGGTCCCCATGAACCCAGGACACAGCAGGAGGACTCAGACCCAACCTTCTCCGGTCCCCTCTGAGAGGAACTGGGTGAGCTCCACTGCCTACGTGACCCAGAAGACCTCCTGACATTTCAGCAGAACCCCATTTAGAAATTCCCTGTCAGCGTCCTGCTGTTCTCTGCGGTGCTGATGTAGGAACTTTAGAGCAAATTACTGGGATTACAGAGCAGAACCACAACAGAACAATCCATCTGAACGTTGTTTTAATCTAATCCCACTTTAACTCCCAACAGGTCACGTGACGCTTCGGCGGTGACTTCCTCCAGTTCAAGGTTAAATTCTTACCTCATTGTTATGGAAACGGGAATTTAACTATCAAGCCTGCTCAGATTCAGCCCTGAACATCGTCTGAAGGCTCAGAACAGGCCGTTCCCACGGACTGAAGATGATTCTTTACTGTCCACTAATCTGTCACCTCCAGACTGCTGGTGTAATGGTTGGATTTAAAAAGTATTAATTAAAATGTTTTTATTGAAACAGTTTTTCAGTCAAATTTCTAATAAAAATCTGAATTTTTCATTTTAAAAGTGTGACAGGAAGTGGATGGAGGACATGAGGTCATCGTGTCACGTTAAACCGTTTTAAGATGCAGGAGAGAGAGAACCCTGTGGGGTGAATCTGACGTCGTTATTCTACAGATTTAGACACCAAAAGGTCTCAGTTACACATTCAATCATTCATACGTTTTGTTCTGTTACGACAAGAAAAATGTTAAATTCATCTTTCTTTCCTTGATACAAAAATTTAATTTTAAATAAAAATGTCAAAAGATTTTATTTTAGAGCAAACATTTAACCGTGTTAATGACCATGAGACGGGTTCCTGCAGGACGAGACGGGTTCCTGCAGGACGAGGCGGGTTCCTGCAGGACTGGGTTCCTGCAGGATGACGGGTTCCTGCAGGATGACGAGTTCCTGCAGGACGAGACGGGTTCCTGCAGCATGACGGGTTCCTGCAGGACGAGACGGGTTCCTGCAGCATGACGGGTTCCTGCAGGATGACGAGTTCCTGCAGGACGAGACGGGTTCCTGCAGCATGAGACGGGTTCCTGCAGGATGAGACGGGTTCCTGCAGGACGATGGGTTCCTGCAGGATGACGAGTTCCTGCAGGACGAGACGGGTTCCTGCAGCATGAGACGGGTTCCTGCAGGATGACGGGTTCCTGCAGGATGACGAGTTCCTGCAGGACGAGACGGGTTCCTGCAGGACGAGACGGGATCCTGCAGCATGAGACGGGTTCCTGCAGGATGACGAGTTCCTGCAGGATGAGACGGGTTCCTGCAGCATGAGACGGGTTCCTGCAGGATGAGACGGGTTCCTGGATGACGGGTTCCTGCAGGATGACGAGTTCCTGCAGGACGAGACGGGTTCCTGCAGCATGAGACGGGTTCCTGCAGGATGAGACGGGTTCCTGCAGGATGACGGGTTCCTGCAGGATGACGAGTTCCTGCAGGACGAGACGGGTTCCTGCAGGATGAGACAGGTTCCTGCAGCATGACGGGTTCCTGCAGGATGACGAGTTCCTGCAGGACGAGACGGGTTCCTGCAGCATGACGGGTTCCTGCAGGATGACGAGTTCCTGCAGGACGAGACGGGTTCCTGCAGCATGAGACGGGTTCCTGCAGGATGAGACGGGTTCCTGCAGGATGAGACGGGTTCCTGCAGGACGATGGGTTCCTGCAGGACGAGACGGGTTCCTGCAGCATGAGACGGGTTCCTGCAGGATGACGGGTTCCTGCAGGATGACGAGTTCCTGCAGGACGAGACGGGTTCCTGCAGGATGACGGGTTCCTGCAGGATGACGAGTTCCTGCAGGACGAGACGGGTTCCTGCAGCATGAGACGGGTTCCTGCAGGATGACGGGTTCCTGCAGGATGACGAGTTCCTGCAGGACGAGACGGGTTCCTGCAGCATGAGACGGGTTCCTGCAGGATGAGACGGGTTCCTGCAGGATGAGACGGGTTCCTGCAGGACGAGACGGGTTCCTGCAGCATGAGACGGGTTCCTGCAGGACGAGACGGGTTCCTGCAGCATGAGACGGGTTCCTGCAGGACGAGACGGGTTCCTGCAGCATGAGACGGGTTCCTGCAGGATGAGACGGGTTCCTGCAGGATGACGGGTTCCTGCAGGATGACGAGTTCCTGCAGGACGAGACGGGTTCCTGCAGGATGAGACAGGTTCCTGCAGCATGACGGGTTCCTGCAGGATGACGAGTTCCTGCAGGACGAGACGGGTTCCTGCAGCATGACGGGTTCCTGCAGGATGACGAGTTCCTGCAGGACGAGACGGGTTCCTGCAGCATGAGACGGGTTCCTGCAGGATGAGACGGGTTCCTGCAGGATGAGACGGGTTCCTGCAGGACGATGGGTTCCTGCAGGACGAGACGGGTTCCTGCAGCATGAGACGGGTTCCTGCAGGATGACGGGTTCCTGCAGGATGACGAGTTCCTGCAGGACGAGACGGGTTCCTGCAGGATGACGGGTTCCTGCAGGATGACGAGTTCCTGCAGGACGAGACGGGTTCCTGCAGCATGAGACGGGTTCCTGCAGGATGACGGGTTCCTGCAGGATGACGAGTTCCTGCAGGACGAGACGGGTTCCTGCAGCATGAGACGGGTTCCTGCAGGATGAGACGGGTTCCTGCAGGATGAGACAGGTTCCTGCAGGATGATGGGTTCCTGCAGGATGACGGGTTGCTGCAGGATGACGGGTTCCTGCAGCATAAGACGGGTTCCTGCAGGATGACGGGTTCCTGCAGGATGACGGGTTCCTGCAGGATGAGACGGGTTCCTTCAGGGTGAGACAGGTTCCTGCAGGATGATGGGTTCCTGCAGGATGACGGGTTGCTGCAGGATGACGGGTTCCTGCAGGATGACGAGTTCCTGCAGGACGAGACGGGTTCCTGCAGCATGAGACGGGTTCCTGCAGGATGAGACGGGTTCCTGCAGGACGAGACGTGTTCCTGCAGCATGAGACGGGTTCCTGCAGGATGACGGGTTCCTGCAGGATGACGAGTTCCTGCAGGATGAGACGGGTTCCTGCAGGATGACGGGTTCCTGCAGGATGAGACGGGTTCCTTCAGGGTGAGACGGGTTCCTGCAGGATGATGGGTTCCTGCAGGATGACGGGTTCCTGCAGGATGACGGGTTCCTGCAGGATGAGACGGGTTCCTGCAGGATGACGGGTTCCTGCAGGACGAGACGGGTTCCTGCAGGATGAGACGGGTTCCTGCAGGATGAGACGGGTTCCTGCAGGACGAGACGGGTTCCTGCAGGATGAGACGGGTTCCTGCAGGTTGACGGGTTCCTGCAGGATGACGAGTTCCTGCAGGATGAGACGGGTTCCTGCAGGACGACGGGTTCCTGCAGGACGAGACGGGTTCCTGCAGGATGATGGGTTCCTGCAGGACGAGACGGGTTCCTGCAGGATGACGGGTTCCTGCAGGATGACGAGTTCCTGCAGGACGAGACGGGTTCCTGCAGCATGAGACGGGTTCCTGCAGGATGAGACGGGTTCCTGCAGGATGAGACGGGTTCCTGCAGGACGAGACGTGTTCCTGCAGCATGAGACGGGTTCCTGCAGGATGACGGGTTCCTGCAGGATGACGAGTTCCTGCAGGATGAGACGGGTTCCTGCAGGATGACGGGTTCCTGCAGGATGAGACGGGTTCCTTCAGGGTGAGACGGGTTCCTGCAGGATGATGGGTTCCTGCAGGATGACGGGTTCCTGCAGGATGACGGGTTCCTGCAGGATGAGACGGGTTCCTGCAGGATGACGGGTTCCTGCAGGACGAGACGGGTTCCTGCAGGATGAGACGGGTTCCTGCAGGATGAGACGGGTTCCTACAGGACGAGACGGGTTCCTGCAGGATGAGACGGGTTCCTGCAGGTTGACGGGTTCCTGCAGGATGACGAGTTCCTGCAGGATGAGACGGGTTCCTGCAGGACGACGGGTTCCTGCAGGACGAGACGGGTTCCTGCAGGATGAGACGGGTTCCTGCAGGATGAGACGGGTTCCTGCAGGATGACGGGTTCCTGCAGGACGAGACGGGTTCCTGCAGGATGAGACAGGTTCCTGCAGGATGAGACGGGTTCCTGCAGGATGACGGGTTCCTGCAGGACAAGACGGGTTCCTGCAGGATGAGACGGGTTCCTGCAGGACAAGACGGGTTCCTGCAGGATGAGACGGGTTCCTTCAGGGTGAGACGGGTTCCTGCAGGATGACGGGTTCCTGCAGGATGACGGGTTCCTGCAGGATGAGACGGGTTCCTGCAGGATGAGATGGGTTCCTGCAGGATGACGGGTTCCTGCAGGATGACGGGTTCCTGCAGGACGAGACGGGTTCCTGCAGGATGAGACTGGTTCCTGCAGGATGAGACGGGTTCCTTCAGGATGAGATGGGTTCCTGCAGGACGAGACGGGTTCCTGCAGGATGAGATGGGTTCCTGCAGGATGACGGGTTCCTGCAGGATGAGATGGGTTCCTGCAGGATGAGATGGGTTCCTGCAGGACGAGACGGGTTCCTGCAGGATGAGACGGGTTCCTTCAGGGTGAGACGGGTTCCTGCAGGATGAGACGGGTTCCTGCAGGATGAGACGGGTTCCTGCAGGATGAGATGGGTTCCTGCAGGATGACGGGTTCCTGCAGGATGACGGGTTCCTGCAGGATGACGGGTTCCTGCAGGACGAGACGGGTTCCTGCAGGATGAGACGGGTTCCTTCAGGGTGAGACGGGTTCCTGCAGGATGAGACGGGTTCCTGCAGGATGAGACGGGTTCCTGCAGGATGAGACGGGTTCCTGCAGGATGACGGGTTCCTGCAGGATGACGGGTTCCTGCAGGACGAGACGGGTTCCTGCAGGATGAGATGGGTTCCTGCAGGATGACGGGTTCCTGCAGGATGAGACGGGTTCCTGCAGGATGAGACGGGTTCCTGCAGGATGAGACAGTTTCCTGCAGGATGAGACGGGTTCCTGCAGGATGACGAGTTCCTGCAGGACGAGACGGGTTCCTGCAGCATGAGACGGGTTCCTGCAGGATGAGACAGGTTCCTGCAGGATGACGGGTTCCTGCAGGATGACGAGTTCCTGCAGGACGAGACGGGTTCCTGCAGCATGAGACGGGTTCCTGCAGGATGACGGGTTCCTGCAGGATGACGAGTTCCTGCAGGACGAGACGGGTTCCTGCAGCATGAGACGGGTTCCTGCAGGATGAGATGGGTTCCTGCAGGATGAGACGGGTTCCGTCAGGACGAGACGGGTTCCTGCAGCATGAGACGGGTTCCTGCAGGACGAGACGGGTTCCTGCAGGACGAGACGGGTTCCTGCAGGATGACGGGTTCCTGCAGGATGACGAGTTCCTGCAGGACGAGACGGGTTCCTGCAGCATGAGACGGGTTCCTGCAGGATGACGGGTTCCTGCAGGATGACGAGTTCCTGCAGGACGAGACGGGTTCCTGCAGCATGAGACGGGTTCCTGCAGGATGAGATGGGTTCCTGCAGGATGAGACGGGTTCCGTCAGGACGAGACGGGTTCCTGCAGCATGAGACGGGTTCCTGCAGGACGAGACGGGTTCCTGCAGCATGAGACGGGTTCCTGCAGGATGACAGGTTCCTGCAGGATGACGAGTTCCTGCAGGACGAGACGGGTTCCTGCAGCATGAGACGGGTTCCTGCAGGATGAGACGGGTTCCTGCAGGATGAGACGGGTTCCTGCAGGACGAGATGGGTTCCTGCAGCATGAGACGGGTTCCTGCAGGATGACGAGTTCCTGCAGGATGACGAGTTCCTGCAGGATGAGACGGGTTCCTGCAGCATGAGACGGGTTCCTGCAGGATGACGGGTTCCTGCAGGATGAGACGGGTTCCTTCAGGGTGAGACGGGTTCCTGCAGGATGATGGGTTCCTGCAGGATGACGGGTTCCTGCAGGATGACGGGTTCCTGCAGGATGAGACGGGTTCCTGCAGGATGACGGGTTCCTGCAGGATGACGGGTTCCTGCAGGACGAGACGGGTTCCTGCAGGATGAGACGGGTTCCTGCAGGATGAGATGGGTTCCTGCAGGACGAGACGGGTTCCTGCAGGATGAGACGGGTTCCTGCAGGATGACGAGTTCCTGCAGGATGAGACGGGTTCCTGCAGGATGACGGGTTCCTGCAGGATGAGACGGGTTCCTGCAGGATGAGATGGGTTCCTGCAGGATGACGGGTTCCTGCAGGATGACGGGTTCCTGCAGGATGAGACGGGTTCCTGCAGGATGTGATGGGTTCCTGCAGGATGAGATGGGTTCCTGCAGGATGACGGGTTCCTGCAGGATGACGGGTTCCTGCAGGATGAGACGGGTTCCTGCAGGATGAGATGGGTTCCTGCAGGATGAGATGGGTTCCTGCAGGATGACGGGTTCCTGGATGACGGGTTCCTGCAGGACGAGACGGGTTCCTGCAGGATGAGATGGGTTCCTGCAGGATGACGGGTTCCTGCAGGATGAGACGGGTTCCTGCAGGATGAGACGGGTTCCTGCAGGATGAGACAGTTTCCTGCAGGATGAGACGGGTTCCTGCAGGATGAGACGGGTTCCTGCATGATGACGGGTTCCTGCAGGTCTTAGATCATGACCACAGCTGATTTGTTTCATTTAGTGATGAATGACTCCTGTAGAGACTAACGAGAGCTGAGGAGACACTTCAGCTGTTAGACGAAGGTGTTAAGAAGACAAACGCACAGCGAGGAGATAAGTTTCACTTTTAGTTTCACTAACTGGACACTAGGGGGAGCTAAAAGCAAGACAAAACTGCAAAGTCTCCCTTTCATTTGAAATTATTTAAAGAGGAAATTTAAACTTTCGCAGCTTTTAAAAACTTTACTGAAGTTTATATTGAAATATTTTGTCTTGTGTTTAATACAGAAACAAAGAAAGAAGAGAGGTAATGAACATTTTAGTCAACTTTTTAGGCCTTATTAAAGGAACATGAACGACTTTAACACATTATTATTACTTTGTCTTTGTCCCAAAGGAATTTAAAATCTAAAATAAATAAAATTATGATTTATTAACTTTCTTAAGGTATAAAAAGTCTTAGCAAAGCAACATTTGCAAATGTTTACATCTTTTCAGACCTTTGGGAAACATCTTTCCATCACTGGTCGCTGTTTGGGTTCGTTCATGAATCCGCTGATTCTCCTGATTCTCTTCTGGTTCCTGAACCATCATACTCTTTACGGAGGTCTCATCCTGCAGCGCGTGGGTTAAACAAACCCTGGGTTCTGCCTGCAGCTGCTCACCTGTACCTCACAGGTAAACAGAATGATGTCGGAGCTTCTGCTGAACCTGGAGCTACACGAATGTAGGACATGATGGGAATGTTGGTTTGTTTTAGAGATGAGAGGATTTCCTGTATCCGTCTGCCACCATTTTTAAAACCTTTTATCTTTTATTCAGAAAAATCCGCTCCAGGATCCTTCAGAGCACCAGAAAAACTCAGACTTCATCCTGATTTGATTTCATTTGATGTAAATAAAAGTCTGTTTCTCACCCTCCGAACTTGAACCTGCTGTTTTCCCCGAGGAAGACCTCCTTGTGCCTCCTGCGACTCGAGCGACCATCGGTCACCACGGCAACAAAAGTGACCAGAGCAAGGCAAGTCAGAGCATCCACTTTCATGTTTCAAGGGTCTGCCTGCCAAAGCCGAGGCGACCGCAGCATCCCCGCCGCAGCTGCTCCACCTCCAGGACTCGGCAGTCAGACCATCCAGGATGAAGGCTTAAAGGTTCTGGCTCGGCATTCCCGCTCCGGCTGGACGGTTCCTCCTCCTCAGCTCTGGGATGTCACCAGAGCAAAGACATGAGGGAATCCTGGAAGTTTCTCCTCTCAGCTGGAGTTACAGCAGCTCCTCAGCATCCAGCAGCAGCGTCCTGCAGGAACCTTCTTCCCTCCTTCCTCCCCGTCAGCTCATCCCTGTCCTCTCCTCTGAATCCGTCTGCTTTGTCTCCAGTTGGCTGCTTCTCTCTCTGATTAAAATCGATATGAATCCATTCCTCGCGGCGATAGAGGAATGACACTAATTCCACTCTAATCCTCTTATCTACAGCAACAGCAATCTTTCGCTAACCTACAAACAGCCACCCACACACACACACACACGCACGCGCACACACACACACACTTCCATCAGTAATCAGGATTTTCTCAGTGGGACAATGAAAAAGCCGGCACCTGCTCTGATTACGGCAGATCTGGGAACACCTGCAGGGCACGTGGCGGGGCTCAGAGGGTTTTCAGGGAGAGGAAACGGGATTGGAGATTAAATTAGACCTGGAGGAGAGAAATGAGTCTAATCCAGCCTCACCTGAGTCCTCTGGATGAAATCACCTTCATGAGTTTGCGTCAAACGGGATTGACTCACACTGATAAAACACATTTAATCTTGTTTATGATGTCAGAGTGTTCTTCACCAGTAAGGCGTTGCATGCTTTTACACAGTCTGAAACTCTCACATCAGCGGTGTTCTGGTGCTGAAGACGAGGGCAGGGTGGCGGCTCGGTGACACCGACAACCGGATGGTCCAATCGTTGCTTTCGGTCCAAAGCATGTTATTGGTGGAGGGTTTTAGACAAACGTGAGAGAACCACTTCATCTCTTTATCTCTACACGGTGTTTATACTGTAGCTATACGGTGTTAGAACGCTGGTAGGAGGCCTGACAACACATTTGAAGCTTTTCCAGACTAGCCGTTGCAGCTTTAACTAGATGTTTCATTACTGTGTTGTGATGTAGAAGTGATGTAGAAGTGATGTAGAAGTGATGTGGAAGTGATGTAGAAGTGATGTAGAAGTGATGTAGAACTGATGTAGAAGTGATGTAGAAGTGATGTAGAAGTGATGTAGAAGTGATGCGGAAGTGATGTAGAAGTGATGTAGAAGTGATGTGGAAGTGAGGTAGAAGTGATGTGGAAGTGAGGTAGAAGTGAGGTAGAAGTGATGTAGAAGTGATGTAGAAGTGATGTGGAAGTGATGTAGAAGTGATGTAGAATTGATGTGGAAGTGATGTAGAAGTGATGTGGAAGTGATGTAGAAGTGATGTGGAAGTGATGTGGAAGTGATGTAGAAGTGATGTAGAAGTGATGTAGAAGTGATGTGGAAGTTATGTAGAAGTGATGTAGAAGTGATGTAGAACTGATGTAGAACTGATGTGGAAGTGATGTGGAAGTGATGTGGAAGTGATGTAGAACTGATGTAGAACTGATGTGGAAGTGATGTGGAAGTGATGTGGAAGTGATGTGGAAGTGATGTAGAACTGATGTAGAAGTGATGTAGAACTGATGTAGAACTGATGTAGAACTGATGTAGAAGTGATGTGGAAGTGATGTAGAAGTGATGTAGAAGTGATGTAGAAGTGATGTGGAAGTGATGTAGAAGTGATGTAGAAGTGATGTGGAAGTGATGTGGAAGTGATGTGGAAGTGATGTAGAAGTGATGTAGAAGTGATGTGGAAGTGATGTAGAAGTGATGTAGAAGTGATGTAGAACTGATGTAGAAGTGATGTAGAAGTGATGTGGAAGTGATGTGGAAGTGATGTGGAAGTGATGTAGAACTGATGTAGAACTGATGTAGAAGTGATGTAGAACTGATGTAGAAGTGATGTAGAAGTGATGTGGAAGTGATGTAGAAGTGATGTAGAAGTGATGTAGAAGTGATGTGGAAGTGATGTAGAAGTGATGTAGAAGTGATGTAGAAGTGATGTAGAAGTGATGTGGAAGTGATGTAGAAGTGATGTAGAAGTGATGTAGAACTGATGTAGAAGTGATGTAGAAGTGATGTGGAAGTGATGTAGAAGTGATGTAGAAGTGATGTAGAAGTGATGTAGAACTGATGTAGAAGTGATGTAGAAGTCATGTAGAAGTGATGTAGAAGTCATGTAGAAGTCATGTGGAAGTGATGTAGAAGTGATGTAGAAGTGATGTAGAAGTGATGTGGAAGTGATGTAGAAGTGATGTGGAAGTGATGTAGAAGTGATGTGGAAGTGATGTGGAAGTGATGTAGAAGTGATGTGGTACTTGGCTGCTTTTGTACGTTTTCAGCACTTCGATGTATCGCTGTGATCGTTACACGTCCTTTATAAACGAAGCTCGATGATGATGATGATGAGGTTTCCTGAACAGATTCCTTGTTTTTATTCTACTGATTACTTTTCCAGATCAGGGTGCTGCTGGAGCTGCTGACTCTACCTGTTACTGGGCGAGAGGCGGGGTTACACCTGGACAAGGGCCTTGCTGTGATTCGCGGAGCAGCTGAGAACCTTTTGAGGCATTTTGGAAACTCCCTCACACACAGTCACAGACAGACGAAGTTAGAGAACACTGAAACTAGCTGGGTGTTGGTGCTTTAGTCACTAACCTGCCAATAAATGCTGACATTCATGTAAATGTCACACTCTATTAATTGTCAAGTGTTGTGTTGTATCTCAGTTTGTGTAATAACATGTTTTATTCAGTCTAGGATGTCAGACTGTCTTTTTTCTGGAGCAGCTGTTAAATTTTAGAGTAATCAAGTATTTTTACCGAGTCTGTTGGCATGTAACTAAAGAGAAATCAAATTATTAATCCAGAATATTTAGTCATTAAAAATACCTTTATGCAGGGGCAGTTCTAGAGGGGTCCAGGGTGGGCCAGTGCCACCCTGACAGCAAACTAGGACCCCCACCCTGCTGAGGGCGGAGCCTAAGTGTTAATTAGCTAGTGTTTTAATGATAATTTAGCAGTACTGTGAGATGTGGAACTGAGGCATGTAAATAATTAATCAAGTTTTACTTATATAGCGCTTTCCACCACCCTCAAAGGGGGCCCAAGGCGCTGGACAAGAAAAGTAACAAAGATAAAAGTAGCAAGTCATAAAAATATTAAAAGCAAAATAAGAACGTAGACATTTATGAGAAATGCCAATGAGATAAAAATTTGATTAAAAAAATTAAATTAATTAGTTAAAAGAAAGTTAAGAACAAAAAAATAAAAACCAGAAACCAAAAGCTTTGGGAGAAGGCCATCCTATAGAAAGGATCTTCAACCTGCTCTTAAAGACTGCCAGTGATGGGGACTGTTTGATTGTGAGTGGGCGCTGGTTCCAGAGAGAGGGTGCAAGGACTTGAAAAGCCCGATCACCACGAGTCTTAAATCGGATGCGAGGGACGATGAGCAATTCTGGTCAGCCGACCGTAATGACCCTGAGGGAACATGCTTTATTAAGAGCTCTGCTAAGTAGGTGGGGGCACCGCCTTGGAAATACTTAAACACAAAAGGCAGAATGTTAAACTGTGCCCGGTAGGAGACTGGGACCCAGTGAAGAGAATCCAGCACTGGAGAAATGTGGTCCCTTTTCCTAGTTCCAGTCAAAAACCTAGCAGCACTGTTCTGCACTAACTGCAGGCGATGCACAATAGTCTGACCCAACCCAGCATGGAGGGAGCTACAATAGTCAAGCCTAGAGATCACAAACGCATGGAGTACACGCTCCGAGTGAGTTCTGGAAAGAAGAAGAAGAAGAAAATATAATTTCTATAGCGCCTCTCAAGATAAAAATCACGAGGCGCTTCACAAAAACAAAAATGTAAAACTATAAAGAAGCATTTAGAAAATGTTTAAAAATATAATTAAAATGAGCAAAAATAGACAATTGTGATTAAAAAATGTAAAAAAAGAGAGAGAGTGAATAGGAAAGAGGGAAATCAGTGGATCCTGAGGAAGGTGGAATAGGTGGGGAGAGCAGAATAAAGAGAGAGAGGTGAAGAAGGTCATACAAAAGCTTGAACAAGTGAGTCTTCAGCTGCTTTTTAAAGGAGACCACTGAGTCCACTGATCTCAGGCTCAGGGGGAGAGAGGTCCAGAGTCTGGGGGCCACAGCAGCAGATGATCTGTCACCTTTGACCTTTAGCCTGGTGCTGCACAACCAGTAGGCTTTGATCACTGGACCTCAGGGACCTGCTGGGGGTGTAGGGACTAAGAAGATCACCAATGTAAGATGGTGCTTGTCCATGTAAGGCCCTATAGACCAGAACCAGGATCTTGAAATGAACCCTGAAATTGACTGGCAGCCAGTGAAGCTGGAGGAGAAGCGGGGTGATGTGGGTGTGTTTGGAGGACTTGAGAGAGAACGTTTAGAGAGTTTAGAGAGAAAGAATAGGCTGGAGTTTAGTAAGGCGACGTAACTGAAAGCAAGACTGAACTACTGAGTTGACATGAGTCCAATCTAAGAGCAGAGTCAAGTCTCAACCCCAGGCTAGTGACAACTGGCTTCTGGAGGG
>NC_091747.1:62977436-63014936 GCF_043380555.1 Nothobranchius furzeri
GGACGGTTCTCTCACGTCTTCGATTGTCTCACATCTTCTTAAGAGGACGGTTGTCTCACGTGTTCTTAAGAGGACGGTTGTCTCACGCCTTCTTAAGAGGACGGTTCTCTCACGTCTTCGATTGTTTCACATCTTCTTAAGAGGACGGTTGTCTCACGTCTTCTTAAGAGGACGGTTGTCTCACGCCTTCTTAAGAGGACGGTTGTCTCACGTCTTCAGTTGTCTCACGTCTTCTTAAGAGGACGGTTGTCTCACGTCTTATTAAGAGGACGGTTGTCTCACGTGTTCTTAAGAGGACAGTTGTCTCACGTCTTCAGTTGTCTCACGTCTTCTTAAGAGGACGGTTGTCTCACGTGTTCTTAAAGAGGACGGTTGTCTCACGCCTTCTTAAGAGGACGGTTGTCTCACGTCTTCAGTTGTCTCACGTCTTCTTAAGAGGACGGTTGTCTCACGCCTTCTTAAAGAGGACGGTTGTCTCACGTCTTCTTAAAGAGGACGGTTGTCTCACGCCTTCTTAAGAGGACGTTGTCTCACGTCTTCTTAAGAGGACGGTTGTCTCACGTCTTCTTAAGAGGACGGTTGTCTCACGCCTTCTTAAAGAGGACGGTTGTCTCACGTCTTCTTAAGAGGACGGTTGTCTCACGTCTTCTTAAGAGGACGTTGTCTCACGTCTTCTTAAGAGGACGGTTGTCTCACGTCTTCTTAAGAGGACGGTTGTCTCACGTCTTCTTAAGAGGACGTTGTCTCACGTCTTCTTAAGAGGACGGTTGTCTCACGCCTTCTTAAAGAGGACGGTTGTCTCACGTCTTCTTAAGAGGACGGTTGTCTCACGCCTTCTTAAAGAGGACGGTTGTCTCACGTCTTCTTAAGAGGACGTTGTCTCACGTCTTCTTAAGAGGACGGTTGTCTCACGTCTTCTTAAGAGGACGGTTGTCTCACGCCTTCTTAAGAGGACGGTTGTCTCACGTCTTCTTAAGAGGACGGTTGTCTCACGCCTTCTTAAGAGGACGGTTGTCTCACGTCTTCTTAAGAGGACGGTTGTCTCACGCCTTCTTAAGAGGACGTTGTCTCACGTCTTCTTAAGAGGACGGTTGTCTCACGTCTTCTTAAGAGGACGGTTGTCTCACGCCTTCTTAAAGAGGACGGTTGTCTCACGTCTTCTTAAGAGGACGGTTGTCTCACGTCTTCTTAAGAGGACGGTTGTCTCACGCCTTCTTAAGAGGACGTTGTCTCACGTCTTCTTAAGAGGACGGTTGTCTCACGTCTTCTTAAGAGGACGGTTGTCTCACGTCTTCTTAAGAGGACGGTTGTCTCACGTCTTCTTAGGAGGACGGTTGTCTCACGCCTTCTTAAGAGGACGTTGTCTCACGTCTTCTTAAGAGGACGGTTGTCTCACGTCTTCTTAAGAGGACGGTTGTCTCACGCCTTCTTAAAGAGGACGGTTGTCTCACGTCTTCTTAAGAGGACGGTTGTCTCACGCCTTCTTAAGAGGACGTTGTCTCACGTCTTCTTAAGAGGACGGTTGTCTCACGTCTTCTTAAGAGGACGGTTGTCTCACGTCTTCTTAAGAGGACGGTTGTCTCACGTCTTCTTAGGAGGCCAGTTGTCTCACGTCTTCTTAAGAGGACGGTTGTCTCACGTCTTCTTAGGAGGACGGTTGTCTCACGTCTTCTTAGGAGGACGGTTGTCTCACGTCCTCTGCAGGAAGGATCCAGAGTGAACACAGATCCACAGCCACCAAACGCCGCCACACCTGATTATTCGCTCATCATGGAGCACGTTCTTCTCCTTCCTGCCTGCTTCACAGAAGCTCCGTGAAGCGTCCAACCCTCTAAGCACGATGGACAGCACACGCTTCCTCCTTTGAAGAGTGATAGATCGTGTCTGAGGCTTAAGATTGAGCGGAGATAGAAGGAGCGTGTTTATGAAGCATGACCCTTTAAACAAGATAAAGGCGTTGATAGGGAGGATAAGGAAGCCACGTGAGGACCAGCAGAACCACCTGCAGACTTTTGTCTTTCTGTGGTAAAAAAGAAGATTTGAGACAATCCAGCAAAGCTTCTGAACTCAAAGGATGAAGCCTGAGTTCTGCTCAGAACGCTGCATGCTGCCACACATCAGCCAGAATGTCTAATTATGCTTCTGCTCTCTTGTGTTTCTCATATTTGAGATCCCAAAGCACCCAGGGGTCCAGCCTGGCTCCAGAGGGACGGCAGGAGAGGAGCCGTTGGTCTGAAACTGCAGCAGCAGCAGCGAGGACCAGGTTTCTGCCTACATGAGCGTCTCTGGCTCACCACAGCACGTTTCCGTCTGCCTGCAGCTGAAAGGAAATCATGTCAGCGATACACACCTGGGCCTGCTTTCTGCTGTGGGTCGGCTTGGCGGCGCAGGAGAAAACTCCTGGTAAGACACAAACGCCTCTTTGTAGAGCAAACTCGAGCGACCCGTCTGCAGGGAGACCAAGGCTTTCCTCACAGAACCCGATACACGCGCAAAAGAAACTAGATTATCGGTAACTTAAAGCTTCCAGTAGCAAAACCGTCGTTCTCCTGTTTAACAGACGACTGTTTCTACCTGCTCAGGTGGAACAAAACTGTAATAATGCACGATTTGGATGTGAAGCAGGAAAAACGTCCCAGCTGCTGAAGTTAGAGGGAAGTTCACATCTACAGAGCTGGGCTTTTATACCTAAGTAGCAGCAAAATGCATTTTTACTCAGAGCTGCAGAACATTCCTGAGTCAGTTTAAGACAAAAGCAACAATTAAACCGAACCAGCAGCTTCAATGAGTGTTGATGCTCTAAAGTTAACCCTTTAGAGGACGAAGGAGCATCATTCCTCACATGGACAAACAGAAAAGAGCAGAAGCGTCAGAGGAACTGGTCTCCAGCGCCACCGTTAAACTGGTTTGCTGCTCATGAATGTATATGAGGTGTTTGGGTTGTGACTTCATGAGGAATATTTCAGCCACTCTCAAGTGTTTCTGTCTGAAAGTTTGAAGTATTTCTTATCCTAGTTTCCTGAACAGCCTCTGTTCAGCGAAACAGAGTTTACATGAAATCCTTAAAGCAGCCTGAAACAGCCTGGGATCCCGTTTCCCCGAGCGAGAGCAGCCATCTACGGCGCTCATCCACAGTCACAGGTGGGAGGGAGATCTTGGGAGAAGCAAAGAGCACATTGACTCCTCCAGCTGATGAACTCACCAGGCTGAAGTCCACCAATCCACAGGCAAGGTGGTGGGGGGGGGGGGGGGGGTAGTTGCTTGCAGCTCAAGGCTACCAGGGCGTCAGATTCAGATAAAAGAATTTGTTTGGGTCAGGCGGAGATAATTTTCCTCTCTGCCTTCAGTCTTTAAACTGATCATTCCAGTCCACCAGTGAAGCCAATTTTGGGTTTTTAAACCTGTCCATACCGTCCGGCGACCCTCTCCGAGATGACATCCATTTTGCGCACTAATACCGGTATCGCAGCTAGAACATTGTCCAGCTTACGATTCACCTCGAGTAACGTCCCAGTCTGTGAAGTCTCCACATGGACGGTGCTTTCTGTGGGTGCGGGTCGCCCTCCAATCGCTCCCGTCCTCCCAAATTTCCAGAAAACCAGATATCCTCCCACTCCAATCAGGAGAAATCCAGTGGTCATCAGGCCGGATATCCACACATCTTCGATGTCCTCAGTGGACAGCTGGGAGAGGCATACGATCTTCCACTCCTTCTTGGAATCCAACATATATCCCACCGGGTGTGTCCCCTGTGGACATGTGGGAGCCCCCTGCTCCGTTCTCATTGTTGAAAAAATCTTATCGATCGCGTTGAATGACCAGTTTATCAAATCCATAGTTAGTAAATATAGAGTTTTTCAGAAGAAATGCAGAGAAGCGCTCTGTGGGCAGACAGGACAAAGAGCCTTGGGAAAAAAGATAAGGGAGCGAAAGAGGGAAGCGTCTGTACTCCTCGAGTGCCAGAGAGAAATAAATAAAAACAAGTTAGTTTTTGTACCTGCTGGTTGCAACAAACAGACACCACTGAAGGTAATCAGAAGTGAGGAACAGAAAATGAAATAATTATTTTAATGTTTAGAGCAGCAGGAACTCCGAGAGGCTGCAGGCGCATCAGTGAGTTAGCAGCCACTGCGCGGGGGGGGGGGGGGGGGGGGGGGGGGGGCTGAAGCAGGGGGAGAGGGGAGAGGGCTGAAGCAGGGGGAGAGGGCTGAAGCAGAGGGAGGGGGGAGGGGGCTGAAGCAGAGGGAGGGGGAGAGGGCTGAAGCAGAGGGAGGGGGAGAGGGCTGAAGAAGGGGGAGGGGGAGAGGGCTGAAGCAGAGGGAGGGGGGAGGGGGCTGAAGCAGAGGGAGGGGGGGAGGGGGCTGAAGCAGAGGGAGGGGGGAGGGGGCTGAAGCAGGGGGAGGGGGGGAGGGGGCTGAAGCAGGGGGAGGGGGGAGGGGGCTGAAGCAGAGGGAGGGGGGAGGGGGCTGAAGCAGGGGGAGGGGGAGAGGGCTGAAGCAGAGGGAGGGGGAGAGGGCTGAAGAAGGGGGAGGGGGAGAGGGCTGAAGCAGAGGGAGGGGGGAGGGGGCTGAAGCAGGAAGCAGAAACTACGGTTGTTAAAAGAGACGTGTTTAACTTAGAAAATGTGGGCGCAATTTTAATTGTCAAAAACTCCAGCGAACCAATCCGCTTCAGGTGTATGACATCATCGACTAGTCAAAGTCGACTCGATTTTCATTACTTGACTGTCGACTTTAAAAAATTAAGTCATGCAGCGCCTAGTCTGCATAAAGGAGTTCTCCTCTCACTGTCCTGCTGATGCAGACTCTTTTTGATGAGGAGGAGCAGCTCCTCTCCTCAGCTCTAAACGTGAAAGCCACGAGCTCAGTCCCAGCCGAAAGCGTTTCAGATCTGAAACGGGGGCGAAAGCGTTTAACGCCGCTGGTCCTGGAAAGTCACAAGGTGACAGGAGAACTGCTACGCCACGTGTGATGAGGTCCACCCAACATGAAGCAAGGGAAAAGATGGCTGCGTTTAACCAAAAGCTCTCTGTTCTGTTCACATCGGCTGCGGGGGTTTAACGGGAAATGACATTATGCACGGTACTTTTATTTTGAAAGTTTCCAGAAGTTTTACACTGGTTTTGTGTTTGACTTCCTGTCTGGCTCGATCTGACCTGCGGAGTTTGACGTATTTTGGAAGCGCGGAGCATAAAGGAAAGGAACCCGTCCACTCTAACGGTGGATAGTCGTACGTTTGGTGCCGCCTTCACATCCAAAGGAAGGAAGGCGCACGGCTGGACCCGGACGGCCTACAGAGGAAGATCTTTCACCTGCTCAGATCTAGTTTTGTTGACCATGATCTAAACCTCATGGGTGAAGGTCAGGATGAACAAACCAATCAGAACTTCTCCCTTCTGCTCATCTTCTTCACGTCCTCATTCCTACACATGAAGTCCTGGTCCATCAGCCCACCTCTCCTCTGTGCTGTCACCACTTAAAGAGCTCCTCGAGGCAAAGAGCGGATTCATTCTGGAGTTTTATCCTCCACAAACAACCCGAGAGCATTCCAGCTGGAGTTATTTTTACGTTTTACAGCTTTCTCTCTGCTGGGAACCAAATCCACAAACAAGTCTTCTGTTGAGCGTCAGCGCTCGAGGAGCTCGGTGCGGCCAAGCCTCGTCACAGGTAGAGGCAACACAGGCGAGTCAGAGATCTGACGTCGCCAAAGCTCGATTTTTCGAGGCAGGAACAAACGAGTGAAGAGCTGAAAGAGTGAGCAGGCAGTCCAAACCGTCTGCAGCACGCCCTCCACCGCTCGGGAACGCGAGGAGCAGACGCTGATGATTAAGTCACTTATCCGGTCTGAAGTCCAGGAATCTGGATTTTCTGAATCCGTAAAACTTCTAATGCAGGGTTTCTCAACGGGGGCTGTAGCGCCCCCCAGTGGGCGTTCAGACTACATAAGGGGGCGGTGAAAGTTTTTTGCCACTGAAGGGGGCGCTGAGATGCTAATGGTGGGCGCTAGCAGTACAGAACATTCATAACAGACAATGGCTCAGAATAAAAAGAAGTGTCGACAGTACAATGTGCACTACCTTCGGTGTGGACGTATTCCTTCACCCACGAATCCACAACTCCCCATGTGCCTGCTTTGTGAAAAGTTTTTTGAAACGAAACGATGAAATCCTCCCGGCTTAAGGAGTCCAAAATGCATCCAGACAAAGCTTTAAAGGAACTGAACTATTTTCAGGTAATTAAAGAGAGACACTCTAAAAGAGGTAGCATTAGCAGTATGTTTGCTCGAAGCTCAAATTTACTGGACCGAGGATTATTAGCTTCCTACAATATCTTTTTGCTAATAGCTAAAAACACTTTTTATGATACTTTTTTATGACATATTTGTATGAAACAGTTTCAAACTCAAGGCTGAATTGTTTATTTATTTATTTTTTTATTATGATTTTTATTTAAAAAAACTTTCCATTTCTCTGCATGGGACATTGGTGGGCAGTAAGGGATTTCAGCATGACTTGGGGGGGGCGTTTAGCTGAAAAAGGTTGAGAAACCATGTTCTAATGTCTGTTTTTAGAGCAGAAAAGAACTTCATAAACTCAGATGAATGCTCTGTGGAGACGACCATAAAAGGAGTGACGAACGCCAGCGGCCATATTGTTTTCATTACAGAAAATGACTTGTGTTGTTCAGGAACGAAGTGCTGCAGGTTACCGCAGCAACAGAGGAATGGAGCGAACCTCCCCTAAGGGAGGAGTGGGTGAGGAGGGCGGACTCCTCACCCACCCGCCAACATCTGGGTTCTCTCTTCCAAACTCTTCCTGCCACAAGATTATGAAACAAGGCAAGAATCTTGGCTTCAGGAGAAGGAGCGACTCGAGGCTGGAGGATGCAGCACGCTAGGAACAACAAGAGGAGATTCCTGCTTCATAACCACAGCTTAGGTGGGCGGGTCCTACGGCAGAGGAAAGAAACCTGTACTGGCCTTTAGAGTGTAAACAACCGTGCACAGTGATGGGGAGTCGTGTGGTTAAACAGGTGTCGGCTATGAGAGCAGCACTCTGGGGTAAAAACACGGAGTCGTGTTGTTCTAGTGTCCTCTCCTCACCTTCAAGCTTATTTAAGGTGTCCCTGTTAAAGCAATGCAAGTGAGTTTCTGTAAAGGATCACAATGTAGGGCGACAGTTTATGCACACAGATCTAACCTTAAAGAGCAAGTCGCCCCCAAATCATCTTTTTTTTCTGATAAACTATATAAATGTGTGTCTAGTCGTGCTGCAGACACGTGTCGTCAACAGTTTTGCACTTTAGTGCATTTTAGTAAAAATTTAAATCTTCTGCCTAAAGCTGTCAGTGTTGCGCCGTCGTCAGGTAAAAACTCTGCACTGCATTTGAATTTAAATCTGCCATCGCTATTGGCTAAGAGGTACCCTAGAACGTTAGCTGGTACCATATGATGTCACAATGTTGTTGTGAGCCTGTGTGTGTGTGTGTGTGTGTGTGTGTGTGTGTGTGTGTGTGTGTGTGTGTGTGTGTGTGTGTGTGTGTGTGTGTGTGTGTGTGTGAGTGTGTGTGTGTGCGTGCGTGCGTGTGTGTTTGTTAGCGACTCCGCCCTCTCGGTCTGCCAGGCAACAACATTTGTTACATTTTTAAAACAGGAAGTGGGAGTGGAGCAATACTCTGGTAGGGGGTGACTTGCTCTTTAACTACAGCAGCTTTCCAGTAGGAATTCCAGGAAATGTCTGGGATGGGGACGGTGGTCTTCTCATGTCTCCAAACATAATCGTCCCCTTGGGACAACGCTAGCATGTCAGCATATTACAATGCTTTGGCAGCGAGTGACATCACTAATCAGCTGATCAGAAAGTGTCCACGGACATTACAACATTAAAGGGATACTTTACAACTTTTCATGTTTTTACATCATTTTCTTGAGCTAGTGTGTTCTAGAATGATCTTTACAGGGTGGATGAAAGGCCACCCAGCCCCTATCAGCCCCTGTGCTACAATGACGTTTACAGGGTGGATTTCCTGCATGCTTACATCATGAACACAGCTGATTTGTTTATTTTAGTGATGAAAGATCCTGTAGACACTAATGAAGGCTGGGGAGACGTTTCAGCTGTTAGGTTAAGGTGTTAAAAAGACGAACGCACAGCAACGAGACAGGCCTTGGTTTTTGGTCCGGTTCTGCAAACGGACACTAGGGGGTGCTAAAAGCAAGCCAAAACTGCCTAGTTCCTCTTTAAAAGTGATGTCCTCCATTCAGGGGACGAGGAGAGTGGCGCGCGACGTCGAGCAGCACAATGACCAGAATAAAAGCCATTTTCTTACTAAAGTTGTTCCACTCTGCTTCACCAGCAACTCCTCCAGTTTTACAAATGTTGGTTCATTTGGGAACATCTGCTGATGTCATTTCCTACTGGGTTACAGCCCATCAGCAGGAGTTAACCCAGGTACTCGGTTGGTCTCTGAAATGACCTGAAACGTGGTCCTTTTGGGCCGACCCGGTGAAATGGAGACAGGCGCGATCAGAGCAGGTCCGGTAAAATCACCTGGAAGTTCGCAGAGTGGGAGCAGACCTTACATGGTGTTCTGACCCCTCACCTCCATTACTGTTGGTTTTCTGGAGCAGACACTGAGGATGGGAACGTCACAGGAAGCAGCACCAGGCGACAGTGGGACAGGAAGTGTAGCTGCTCTAAGACGGCAATCCTCTCTGGTTATTTGTTTTGGGTTTAATATTAGCCGAGTCACTGCTCCTAACTCCTAATGCTGCT
This sequence comes from Nothobranchius furzeri, assembly GCF_043380555.1. NCBI lineage: Eukaryota > Metazoa > Chordata > Actinopteri > Cyprinodontiformes > Nothobranchiidae > Nothobranchius > Nothobranchius furzeri. The sequence goes on from NC_091747.1 coordinate 62,986,210, forward strand.
GGTAACAACCGCTCCAGATGCTCCTGCTGCTCTCCCGTATGCTTCCTGCCAGCTCCGCGTGGAGGAGACATGTCAGAACAAGGTGTGTTCTCTACCTGTTATTTAAAAGCGTGACGTGATGCGCTCGGTCCTGTCCTTCATCATGACACATGGAAGCTGGTGTTAATTAGAGGTTCTGAATAAACCTAAAACATCATTTTAGCCTGTATGGTGAAAACCAACCAACCAGTCAGCCTGGATCACAACGTCTCACACATCTTAGATCTTTGTGATCTTTTTCTGAAGAGACGTTCCCAGAATGTAATCTGATCCAGGCGTCTCCAGGTGTTTCCAGGTAGGAACGCTGATTCTCGGAATCATTTAAGAATTGTGTTGTGAATCAGAGCCATCAGTAATTCTCACCGATGTTTAGAACAGCAGGCTGTTCTGTAAGGAACGTCAGAGGACATGGTGCTGAAGTCTTCACCCAGACTCTTTCCAGCAGCCAGACTTTAGTTTAGAGCAACATCACGCCTGTATTGGACCAGATCTGCAGCACGGAGCGATGAGCCGTCAGAAACCCGAGGAACGGAAAGACAAATACCATCTAGTCCAGAAGAAACTGTCTCCAGCAGGCCCTGAAGTCCATCAGAACCAAACAAAAACCTGTTCTGGAGGAGCTGCAGGGCTCATCCCTTGAGTTACAATCAGAGGTCTGACGTTAAGACTTGAGCAGAGTAGCTGGGAAGGGAAACGACCCTGGATCAGGAATCAAACGTATGAATGCATGAATTACAGCTGGAAGCTCTGGACCTGGTCAGGTGACTGACTTGTTTACTGAAAACAGATCCCGAGTAAACAGTCCAGGTTTGAAGGTCTGACCTCAGAGGAGTGCAGCTCTGGCCCTCTTAGAGGGCATCCTTCACCACACCAGTTATTCTGAGTGAGCTCACCGCCGTGGGTCACCACGGGTCACGGTGACCCTTTACGTCCACCAGGTCTGAACAGAGAACGGAGCTCTCCACCAAACGATCAGGAACAGCAGCGTTCCTGGGAGTAAAGGCCAGGAAGAGCTCTGGAGGAACATCATGTCCGGGTTCAGATTCCTCTGCTGTGTGACCTGATGATCAACAGCAGATATTTACCCACAAGCAGAGCCTCGCTTCCTTCAGGATGCTGAGTCATCTGTTTGTTTATGCTGATAAATGAGTCTGAACCGACCTCCTGACCTATCGGGGCAGCCGTGACGGCGCGTTGACCTCAGCCTCTAACCCTTCTGTGTTTCAGACGTCTCTGTGAAGTGCATCATCTCGGAGGCGTGCGTGCTGCCCTGCAGCTTCCCGCCCGGCGGAGACGAGATGGTGGAGTGGTTCAAACAGGACGCGCTGGTTTATAAGTTCGAGAGGAACGGCAGCGACGGCAGCAAGGAGCGCTCCGATCAGAACCAGCTCTCCGTCTCCACGCTGCACATCTCCACCGGCAACGCCAGCCTGATCCTGAAGAGGAGCGGCTTCAAGGACAGAGGGGCCTACAGGTGTCACGTTCAAACCTCGGGGGGGCAGCATGACGCAAAGGTCATCCTCAAGGTGGAGGGTGAGTTCAGGCCCAAACGACCACGTCGTTGCTTCATTGTACAAAAAACAAGGAACAAAACCCCTAAAAGGACCTTTTAAATGTCACGCAGGTCATTTAGGGTCACGGGGGTGGGGAGTGGGGCGGGCGGGGGCTCCAGAGCCGCAGGTTTAGACCACGTCAGCATGTTTCTGCACCAGATTTCTGCTGCTTTTCACACAATTTCAGATCATCTTTAGCTGTTCTGTGTGCTGAACTCTGATTCATGAAAGGCCCAAAACCAGGAGGATGTAGCAGATCAGTGTCAGGAGGGATCCGTCTGAAATCAGATCTTTTATGGTTTTATTTATGTTTCTAGAAAAACACAAATTCAGAGAATGTCAGTTTGTTCTCAGATTCTTCTGTTTGCTTCAATGTTTTGAGAACGAGCCGTCCGTAGAGCCGGGGCGCCACTACGCTTCAGCTGATAGCTCTTCAGGATTCACCTTGGTCAGAATAACGTTGTGTCTAATAAATCACTTTATCTCTCACTTGCATTCAAATCAGTCATTTTGCAACAAAATGAAGGTTAAATAAAGATTTTATGAAGAAAAGAGTCAACATGAACTGTTAGAGCAAATAAACACAAAGTGAACAAAGTAAAACGATTGAAATCCAACATCTGAGCCGGCGTGAAAGCGTCCTCATCGCCTCCGTTTGGGTTGCAGCTCCCATCAGAGGCCTGTTCCTGGAGCTGTCCAGGCTCAGCGGCTACGAGGAGCTGAAGTGCTCCGTCAGAGATGTCTACCCCGCTCCTCGGGTCACCTGGGATACAGAACCGCCCACGTACGAAGCCCTCCGACCCGTCACGCGAATGCACGCTGACAGGACGGGTCTGTTCACGGTGGACAGCCGCCTGAAGAGGCTGAAGGGGAACCCGGCCCTGAACTACATCTGTAAAGTCTCCGCCCCCTACGGCGGCCCCATGTGGACCGCATCGCTCAAGGTGAGAGGTAAGGTCCGGCACATTTACGAACGTCAGAGCACATCTGGATGTTTCCACATGAGCATGAGGCACAGAAGTTGGAGTTTCTAGATGTAACCCTCTCTAACCTTTGACCCCGCCTCCAGCCCAGTCTGAGCCCACATTTGTTCTCTGACAGAAATCAGAGGAGCGGAGGGAAAAGATCTGACCCTCCCCTGCAGCGCCCCGTCTTACATGGACAACGCGGCCCTCCACTGGACCTTCTCCAGCGGTGAGGAGACCAGCACCATCCTCAGCTACGACAGCCGGTCCAAACACATCTCCTCCCCCCCACCCTGGGACAGCTACGTGGAGCTGGACGCCTACAAAGTGACCTTTGGAGAGGGGTCCCTACGTCTGATGGACCCCAAACCCCTGGAGCACAGCGGCAGCTACACCTGCGAGTTCTCCCTGCAGCACAGCAAACACACGGAGCACAACGACGTGACCATCGGAGATCCCAGCGGTGAGATGGATGAACCGATGACTAGAACTGAGCGGGTTCTGTTCGAGTCTTATAAAAGTTGTACTGGTCCAGACTGAAGGACCCGGTCTCATTCTGATAAGATGCTCCTGAGGTACGGTTTAATCAAAGGTGTTGTTCCATTTAAGGGGGTCAGAGGCCTTCAGGAAACCACTAGAGTCAGATCATTTCTCAGAACAGAAGGAAAATCTCTACATAAGGAACAGGAATGATGGAATATTCAGGTTAGGGAAACCTGGAAGAAACACGAAGTCTACGAGTCCAGACCAACCCTAGCTAAAGTTCTGCAGGTCAACCGTTAGCCGGAGCAGTTCTAGACCCAGCCAATCACAGTCGCCTCCAACGAACCGTTCCTGAGCCAACGCCATCTTTGTAGTTTTTCTCTGTCGCAGCTCAGCACCAGAGCTCAGACAGAGAAAAACTACAAAGATGGCGTTGGCTCAGGAACGGTTCGTTGGAGGCGACTTTGGTACCAACTTTGGATCACTTAGACTTGGGTTTTCCTTTGACACACGAGCAGATAGAGGTCCTTGGGTCGTTTCTTTAGAAAAAGGTTTCTTCTTCTTCTTCTTCTTCTTCTTCTTCTTCTTCTTCTTCTTCTTCTTCTTCTTCTTCTTCTTCTTCTTCTTCTTCTTCTTCTTCTTCTTCTTCTTCTTCTTCTTCTTCTTCTTCTTCTTCTTCTTCTTCTTCTTCTTCTGTGTGTGGTCGACTGATCCACTGACTGATTTTCATCTCTATGTGTACGTTCTGTTTGTTGTTCTGATTGGTCCTACTGTTATCCAATAGCGCGCAGAGACAGTTTGAAAGACAAGCGTAGGTCCCGCCCCACGACTGAACTGTGTGTGTGGGTCAAGGTCAGACTAAAGATCTGCAAAGATAGGATGGCTTGCTAGGCTAAGAGACACGTTCAGCCACTATCAAAGCATCCATCCATCCATCCATCCTTACTTCCTTTCATCCATCCATCCATCCATCCAGCCTTCCTTCCTTCCATCCATCCATCCTTACTTCCTTCTGTCCTTTCATCCATCCATCCATCCAACCTTCTTTTCATCCATCTGTCCTTCCTTCCTTCCTTCCTTTCATCCATCCATCCATCCTTCCTTTCATCCATCCATCCATCCTTCCGTTCATCCATCCATCTATCCATCCTTCCTTCCTTTCATCCATCCATCCATCCTTCCTTTCATCCATCCATCCTTCCTTTTATCCTTTCATCTATCCATCCATCTGTCCATCCATCTTTCCTTTCTTCCTTCCTTGCTTGCTTCTGTTCTTCCATCCATCCATCCTTCCTTCTGTCCTTTCATCCATCCATCCAACCTTCTTTTCATCCATCCATACTTCCTTTCTTCCTTCCATCCTTCCTTTTATCCATCCATCTATCCATCCTTCCTTCCTTTCATCCATCCATCTATCTATCCATCCTTCCTTCCTTTCATCCATCCATCCATCCATCCATCCAAACTTCCTTCCTTCCTTCCTTTCTTCCTTCCATCCTTCCTTTCATCCATCCGTCTTCCCTTCTGTCCTTTCATCCATCCATCCATCCATCCATCCATCCTTCCTTACATCCATCCATCCATCCATCCCTCCCTCCCTCCCTCCCCCCCTTCCATCCATCCATCCATCCCTCCCTCCCTCCCCCCTTCCATCCATCCATCCATCCACCCATCCATCCCCTTCCTCTCTTCCAGGATCTGCTTTTGGGTGTTTCACCTCCTCTGCTTCAGACTGAGACTCTTTCCTAATCCAAAGGGAGTGTTCCGTATTTTAAGTACCAAAAAATTGAAAATAAACTAAACATTTTTAAATAAAATGTCACGAGCACCCTTCCTCCCTTCCTGCATGAGCAGATCATTCACAGCATGAACACATTTGTTTGTTATTTATCATCGCTGAGTTCAGACCCAACGCTGACCGAGTCTCTAGGAGCTCTAAAACGGCTGCTAACCCTCTAGAGCCTCGACTGAACGCTGCATTCTCCTGAGATTATAATCTTTACTGAAAGTAAACGTTGTTTCAGGGAAGCTCTTTAAAGCACAAAAACAAACAAACTAAACATATAAGAGAAACTTTAGGAGCTTTTTGGGTTTAATGTCGTATTTAAACAGATTTATCTAAAGTTTGTCTTTAAAATCTTCTTGACTCAAACAGAAATCCGTGTTTGTCTGGATTCAACATCTAAATAAAGTTGTAAACAGATGTTTTCCTCCAGATTTATGTTTCCTGAGAGTCTGACATAAAAGTGTTTGTTTGCCTTCAGAGCCGAAGACTCACACATCAAAGGAGTCGTCGTACTGGTGGGTCCTTGGCGTGGTGGCGGCGCTGCTCGTCCTCGCCGTGGCGGCAATGTGGGCCTTCTTCAAGTTCAGAGGTCAGAGGTCACAGACCTGCAAACACGTATTTGTTAGTAAAAGAAGACTCATTATTTGTAATCATGGTAGAAGGGAATATTTTAGATTTAATCTGTTTATTTTATGATTCTTTAAAAACTTAAATCTGATTGGTTAACTGTTATGAGGGTTTATTTAGATATTAGATCATGTTGTTTAGAAATTATTCAGCTTCTCAACTTTGCTGCAAGAAGAAGAAGCTTCTGAGAAACTGTCTAAAGCCTAAATTAAGTCATTATTAAAGAAAACCCTGAATAATTACATTGATTTTGCCAAAAATAAGAAAAGCAAATCAATAAAGAAAATCTGATACAAGACAAAAACACCTGATTAAAGTAAAACTGATTGCATCAAAACTATTAATGAAGTTATTTCTTAGAGCCCTCGGGTATTATTTGATTTTTTATTATGTTGAATTAATATTCCAGAATAATAAAAGAGGAACAGAAGAAATAATTATTTTAAATTAAACTAATGATGGTTTTTAGCTGCAAGATCAAATATTTAAAGGAACTTTACGGAGTTTTGAATTTTTATGCTCGTGATTGCCCCCTCAGGCCAAAAGCGTAATGGCAGCTTCAATAGTAGGCTCGTGCACGAGGCGCGCATGCTGTACGTGCACACTCCTTAACGAAAATAACAGCTGAGACAGTCAGCTCCGTGTGTGTGTGTGTGTGTGTGTGTGTGTGTGTGTGTGTGTGTGTGTGTGTGTGTGTGTGTGGCCCAGAGGACAGGAGAACATGCAGCTAATTAATTAAATAATGTGGTTCTGTACCTTTCTCTTCAGCACAGCCGACAAAGGTTGATGATGGGTCAGTCCTCCTGCATGCTCAGATCATTCCCTTCCCTTGCTTGAAAAATTGTTCCAAAATGAAAGTTGAACCCACATCTTTTTTATATGTGAATTCAACGCCGTTTGGCGAGTCTCAAATAAAAATTTGGGCATCTTACTGTAAAAAAATATACCATTAATGTAAAATAGAAACTCAGAATAAATTATGTTCACATCCAGAATCAAACCCTGGTCTTCTGCACAAAAGTCCAACGTCTTACCAAGCGAGCTAACACGCCAGTAATGTTATTTGTATCTGTACCATTTAAGAAAGGTTCGGAGGGCGATGCCTGAGCGTGAACGCGCATGAAGCAGCCTGCGCGACCCGAGCATCTCTCTTTTTCTGTGATTTTACAGAAAAACAGGCAATCACAGTAAAAATGCCAGGGCTCATTCTACAGGACCAGGGCATTGCAGGAGAATGTATGAAGAAGACATTTATTATTTCTATACATGTTTTGGCTGTCAGACTTCCATAATGCCCCTTTAACGATCATCTGAGAACTCGACTTCCTGTAGTTATTTTAGATAAGTTGACCCTCCTAGACTTGAAAAAGAACTATTTTAATATTTAGTTTTTCTGTGTTAAAAATGAACATTTTGGAAACATTATTTTCATATTCTTCCCCACAACAAACCAACAGGTCTCAGCTGAACAGATCAAATATTAAATCTAATAATCTGACATCGTCTAAAAAGTGATTTTAGGTTTTTATTGATCCGATCTTAAATCGGGTCCCTCTGATCGACATTTCTTTACAAACCTGATAAAATCTCTCCTCTGCAGGGAAGAGGACGAAGTCCAGAAACAACAACCCTGATGAAGAGACGGAGCTGAACAGGGTCAAAGGTCAGTCACCAGAGGAACAGACAATCATCGTCCACTAGAGGTGCCAGAGGACAAAGTCAGGACGAAGTTTATTCTGTTAATGTTTTATTTAAACTGGAGTAAGAAATAACAACAACAACAACAATAATAAATCAGATTATTTTATTTAATAAAACAGTTTTAACAGAAACTCACCTGTTGCTCCAGATGCTGCAGCAGCTCAATAACCTGAGACCAGCATCGACGGACCCTTTGGGACCGACGGAGTCACTCTGAGGACAATCAAGAAACACGATGACGTCATCAGAACCAACAAAACCCAAACACCTGAAGAGGAAAAGCAGCAGGTTTTAGGTTAAAGTGTCACTGGATGTAGTTAAATATGGTCTCTCTGAGTTTCCATGAGTTCAGGCTGGTTTTATAATATAAACATAAATACAGTTTAAGTCACTTCCTGCTCCTTCAAAAGGCTCCGCCCCCTTCTGGGTGTAGATGAGTGGTGTGAATAACAGCAGCAAAGCTGAAAAGTTTCTCTTTTGTTTTTTTATGAAAAAAAAATGTGTAAATCAAAACTGCAATTAAAATAATATTTGTCACTATTTACATGTCTGTAAGTCATAAAAACATAATTTAAGATGAAGCTTAATCTGGTCATCAGATTAAACAGATGCTAATTAGTTATCTGTAACTACTGAGATCATCTTCATGTCTGCAGATGAAAGGTCAGACCACTGGGTGGCGCCATGCAGCCATTCTGATGAACTTCAGTCCATTTTTCTGAGCTCACTCATCAGAAGTGGCATAAGAAGTCCAGCATGGGTCAAAAAGTAAGGGCAGCATTACCCCTGAAAAGGGGCGGAGCCAATGTGCAGACACCAAGCCAGGATGTACTAATTTATGAGTTTTGGATCTGTTCTTGTTCCGCTGACTTTTCACTCAGCTGTTGCTCTGGGTCAAAATTTCCACAGAAGCTGAACTTGTGAGGAAACGTTCAGGTGACGAACCCAAACGTGTTCACGAGGCCTTCGGCTCTTTTCCAGGTCTAGAGCCGTGTAAAGCTCTAGAGCCTTAACCGGTGAGACCCAGAGCAACCAGCTGGGGCTCCTGTTGGGATCTTTGATTGTCCCGTAGAGGTTTGTAGAAAAGCAAGATTTATGGTGAATAGAGGTTCAGCTGATCCTCGTTAACACCTGTAAGCTGTGTCCTAACGGGGACGACAGCACAAACAACGAGCTGATCGAGTTTTTAGTTTCTTACCTAACCAACAAGGTTTAAGATGTTTTTAACGATAAAACAGGAGGAGACGTTGATGACGAGGTCTGAGTCGCCTCGGACTTTACAAGGTTTGAGTATTCGTGAAGATTTCACCGTGAGGTACGGTGTGTCTGACCTGGTTTCTGGACCTCTGACTGAAGACTTCTGGTTGGATTACTGTTGAACCTGCTGATGTGACCTCTGCACTGTCTCACCTGATCCCAGGAAGCACCTGGCTGCTCTCACATGTGTCACAATTAAAGCTTGTATTAAAAATTCCTGTACATGAACTCATTGTTGTCTTTGCTTTTGGACCCTCGTGGTGTTAGTTTCAGGTTGACAGAGATGCACCTCTGATGATCAATGAGCAGTTATGAGATTAGAAATCAGCTTCCTCCCAACCTGGGTCTGTTTAAAATAATCTGAGTTCATCTGAGGATGTTGGATTAAATCATCATTGGTCTAAAATCCCTCGATGCTCATAAAAAAACCTTTTTTACTACGTGGACTGGATTTATCGAGTTATATCAACACCTCGTTAGTGTGTGGTCATTAAAGCTGCTGTAGCGAATCTACAGAACAAGCTAGGTCACAAAACACTCACCCCCAGAGGTCAGACTCGAGTCATTATTTTAATGACTTCTGACTTGACTTGATAAAATCTATAAAGACTTACGACTTGACTCGGACTTGAACACCAATGACTTGCAACGTTAATTGACTCGCATCTGATGACCTGATGATGACTTGAGCATATTTGATATTTTAGCACAAATGTGGCACGACATGAACAAAAATCACGAATCGTTCTTGGTTCTGTGTTTGATTTTGTTCTGCTAGCTGCAGCAGCTCTTTGTTTATAACCAGTTTCAGTTGCACTTTCTGCTTTTTTGAGCAAATAAATGAAACTTTATTTCTGGAATTTATTTATTATCATTATCATTAAATTGAAGTTGGACAGATGACTTGATTATGACTTGAAAATTCAACGTTAAGGACTTGGACTTGACTTGAGACTTGACTGGAAAGACGTGTGACTTACTTCTGACTTGCAAAGCAGTGACTTGGTCACGCCTCTGCTCACCCCTCCCCTTGGGTATCTTTCCTGAGCTCAAATTGCAGACCTGCGCCAGAACCGGAAACCTGCGACGCCGGAGGAAACGAGATAGTGTTAAACACCAGTCGCCGTTTTCTACGTCCAAACACCTTTTGTTGTTAATGACTTGTTGGGACTCTGGTGGTTTGTTCTAAAGCTGAAGCGGTCGGTTGTTTCTCCTCTGGTGTCGATGAGCGGAGAACCTCTCACACCGGTGGTGTTGTGGTGCTGGGTGGAGGACCAGGGAACTGCGGGGGCTCTTTAAATCCAAAACATGTTATTGGCAGAGGTTTTTAGACAAATGAGAGGGAACCACTTTATTCTTCTTTTTTAAATAATTTGTTTAATATCCACAATATATTTATAGCTATATTATGTTAAAATTCAGTTAAGTGTGAAAAAATGTTTTAAAGGAGACATAACATGAAAAACCCACTTTTTTATCCATTAACACAGTGTGTTTCACATTTTAAGTGTCTAAGTGAGCAAAAAGGCTTATATTATTCACTGGAGTTGCTATTTAGATATTTAATAATTAAGTTTTGGGCATATTTGTCCACCCGTTCAGTTTTTCAAATTATCTATTACATCAGTAATTTATTTCGTCAGGATAACTACCAAATATGGTAATGGCCCTCGGCTAAACACAGAGCCAATCCGCCATTTTTTCTTCTCGCTAAGATTTTTGTAGTCCTATTGGAAAAATGCAGAATGTCTGGTTATTTTAGCCACACACAGCTCAAAACTGTTCCTCGTTTTAAGGAAGGGTGGTGTGGCAGTATTTAAACCCAGGAGCTGATGACACTACTGCTAAAAAAACACAGAAGAAAAAGTAGTGTGTGTGTGTGTGTGTGTGTGTGTGTGTGTGTGTGTGTGTGTGTGTGTGTGTGTGTGTGTGTGTGTGTGCGCGTGTGGTTCGTTCATTCGTGTCTCCAGGCTTGTTAACCCCATCTGTTCCTTGTTAGCTACGCATCACTTCTCCAAATCAACCCGTTTTACCCACCCTCTACATCGCCAATAAAGTTCTACCGTGTCACAGACTGAAACATGTCACAGAGTAGAGGTTCTGAGTGAGATTTTATTGTCACAAAGAAATCAGCTGTTTGAGAACAGAAAGATTTTACCACTGAGTGTTCCCCTTGCCAAACAAGATGGCGGCCGAGTAGGACTTTTTTCGCCGTTCTGGTCACACCCAAACATTTTTTGAACCCGTTTAACTGCTTTTTCGTGTTAAAAATAACCTACCCAACAGTCTACCAACAGTTTAAGCCTCTCTGGCTTCTTCTGGGCAGGTAACCATGCCTAAATCAGCTCTTAAAAGAGGCAGCTATGGCAACGAGATGAAGTTAGCTTGGCAGCTAACAACAACGAACATAACTATGGCGGTACAATGGCCGGCAACTCTCAAGTAGTGGATGAAGACGAATTCCCTCCTCTCCCGGTTACACCGAGCAAACCCCCAATTGCAAAGAAACCAGCTGTCGGTAATTCCCCGCTCAACAATTCCCTAATTTCTGAAGATGCCGCTTCGATGCTTGACACTGTTGACCATCACCTGCTACTGGAGAGGCTGAGAGACTGGGTAGGCCTATCAGGAACTGCTCTGGAGTGGTTCTCCTCTTATCTCTCTGAGCGCTCCTTTTCTGTGGCCGTCTCCAAGTTTAGGTCCTCCACCACCTCTCTTACCCATGGTGTCCCACAAGGTTCTGTGCTGGGGCCTCTGCTCTTCCTCCTCTATCTGCTTCCTCTTCAGCACATCCTGAGCTCCTTCAAAGGAATCTCCTACCATCTTTATGCAGATGACATCCAACTGTACATCTCCTTTAAGCCCCATGAGATGTCTAAGCTGCAGCTGTTACACACCTGCTTAGACTCTATCAAAACCTGGATGGTGGGAGCTTTCTTCAGCTGAATGAAGATAAGACTGAGATCCTCATCTGTGCCCCAGACAAGCTGGTTCCCAAAGTCAGAGACTCTCTTGGTCAGCTTGCTTCTCACACCAAACCTTCTGTCAGGAATCTTGGCGTGACCTTTGACCCAGCTCTCACCCTGGATTCTCATGTCAGTTCTCTTGTTCGCTCTTCCTTCTTCCATCTCAGGAACGTTGCTAAGCTGAGTCCCATTCTGTCCCGCTCTGAACTTGAGACAGTTCTCCACACCTTCATCTCCTCACGCTTAGACTACTGTAACTCTCTTTTCACGTGTGTGAGCAGAACCTCCCTGAACCGTCTACAGGTGGTTCAGAACGCCTGTGCTCGGCTTCTGACCAAGTCCTCCTAACACACCCACATCACCCCGCTTCTCCTCCAGCTTCACTGGCTGCCAGTCAACTTCAGGGTTCATTTCAAGATCCTGGTTCTGGTCTATAGGGCCTTACATGGACAAGCACCATCTTACATTGGTGATCTTCTTAGTCCCTACACCCCCAGCAGGTCCCTGAGGTCCAGTGATCAAAGCCTACTGGTTGTGCAGCACCAGGCTAAAGGTCAAAGGTGACAGATCATCTGCTGCTGTGGCCCCCAGACTCTGGACCTCTCTCCCCCTGAGCCTGAGATCAGTGGACTCAGTGGTCTCCTTTAAAAAGCAGCTGAAGACTCACTTGTTCAAGCTGGCTTTTGTATGACCTTCTTCACCTCTCTCTCTTTATTCTGCTCTCCCACCTATTCCACCTTCCTCAGGATCCACTGATTTCCCTCTTTCCTGTTCACTCTCTCTCTTTCTTTAACATTTTTTCTTTTAAATCGCAATTGCTTATTCTTGCTCATTTTAAATACATTTTAAACATTTTCTAAATGCTTTTTTATATTTTTACATTTTTTTAGTTTTTGTTTTTGTGAAGCACCTCGTGATTTTTATCTTGAGAGGCGCTATAGAAATGATACTTTCTTCTTCTTCTTCTTGCTAACTTGATAAATTCCAGAAATGATCTGCTAGAGAAAAAAGTGGAAAGTGTGCATGAAGAAATAGTTGAGATAAAGAATAAGATAGGCTGTGTTGAGAAAAGAGTTGTCTCAAATGAAAAAAACATTGCTGTGTGCATGGACCGAGTAGCAGAACTTGAGCGTTACGGGCGGCGGTGGAATTTAAAACTCCACGGTGTTGCCAAATCTGACAGAGAAAACTGTCGACAGGAAATAATACGTGTTTGCCAAGAGATTTTGCCCCAGGAGAAAGAGAAGATTCCCGACTTCATTGATGTGGCACACCGCGTTGGAAAGAAGCGCTCAGGTGATCCCAGACCAAGAGCCATCATCCTGCACTTCACTGCCAGAAGACACCGAGATGACATCTGGGAAGCGGCCAAAGGCAGCAGCTTCTTGCAGAGGAATAACTTGCACGTCTCGGAGGACTTATGTAAAGTCGACCGCGACTCACGAAAAAAACTGTGGCCCTCCATCCGGAAAGCTTGAGAAGAAGGAAAAGCGGCGTACTTCATCGGAGGCCGGGGCTTTGTTGACGGTGCTGTAATCTCGCAGAGCGCCATAATGGAACACTGAATTAGAGCCTCACAATCGTCTTTTGGCATCACTCGGTTCTTCTATTCAAAGAGTGGCTTTTTGGCCATCTGCTAATATGGGTATGGTAACATAATGTCAAGTTAATGTGTTGCAGTATACTTATTGGATTAGCTGGGTACCAGTTACGGTGGTTCCATTTTATACACTTTTCAACACAGGTTGTTCAATAATATTTGAACTTTATTGTTAGCGTTCTTTGTTGTTGTTGTTATGTTATCTTTATTTTCTCTAAATGCCAGGGGGTTACGCAATATAACTAAAAGAAAAGCTTTATTTTTATTTGCTAAAATGACCAGATCAGATTTTTTTTTTTCAGGAAAGTCATTCTACAGTAGAGGATGCTGGTTTTTGGAAAACACAATGGGGGTAATACTATTTGGTTTTCACATGGGTCTGTACATTCTGCAGGAGTTGCAACTCTAAAAAACAGATTTAATGGAGAGATTCTTTTAACGGAAAGTGACCCCTTTGGTCACTATACATGTCAGATGATTGAGGTGGAACATAGACATTTTTCTGTGCAAATGTATATGGTTATAATAACTGAAAGGATAACATAAGTTTATTTTGCTCTCTTGAAAAGATAGTTACAACGTGGTTTAAAACTTTCCACATGCTCTAATTTGTTTGGGAGGTGATGTTAACATTGTTATGAATGGACAAACTGACAAATGGCCACCAGGGAAACCAAATGATTCCAGCTCCATTGTTTTCTCTTTCATGGAAAAATTTAATTTAGTTGACATTTGGAGGGTTAAGAATGATGACACCAGTGTGTTTACCTGGTCTAACAAAACTGGTTCAAAACAATCTAGATTAGATTTCTGGTTGATCTCTAAAACTATAAATAAAGATTGTGTCAATATTAAGATATCCCCTACTCCTCTCACCGATCACAAAGCCGTTCAGATAACCATCAATCTGTCAGATTATAAAAACTCCAACTCCATACGCACTTATTGGAAATTGAACTGCCAATTACTACAACATGAAGAGGTTAAGGTAAAGATTTCTGAGTTAATTCATACATTCTGGTCAAAAGCTAAAGATGAAAATAGTTTTGGATCTAACTGGGAACTTTTCAAGTTTGAATGTGGTAAGTTTCTGAGGAAATTTGGCTGTGCCCGAGCAAAATCATCTAATGCCGAGGAAGCAAGTATTATACTGGGTATTTCAAATCTCTCTCAGATTATCCCCTCTCTATTGACTAGCGAAGAACAGCAAGAGTTAGCTGAATTACAACTTAAACTAGATAATATCTATACCCAGAAGAGTAAAGGTGCCTTTGTCAGATCGAGGAAGGAGAAAAAATTCTCATTATTTCTTTAATTTAGAAAAGAGCAAGGCCACAAACAACACACTTGGCACGCTAAAAATCAATAATACAATCACAGAGGATCATAGATTAATGTCCCAATTCTGTAGCTCCTTTTATGAAAAGTTATATTCCTCCAATCCAAACATATCATCTACTGATTCCTGTCTAAGCTCTTTGACTGCTAACACTATTTCTCAAACTGAACAACAAATTTGTGAAAATTCAATTACAATACAAGAAATTTTCGATGCAATAAATTGTCTAAAAACTAAAATCGCCCGGGGTTGATGGTTTAATAACAGAATTCTGCAAAACATTTTCCCAAGATTTAGCCCCTTTTCTATTAGAGGTTTTCAATGAAAGTATCCGGAGAGGTGTCCTTCCACCCACCTTGACTCAAGGTCTAACGATATTAATAACTAAACCTAAACAAGATCCATTGCTCATTGATAATTGGCGCCCTATCTGTCTTCAATAATGATTATAAAATCCTTGCTGTCACTTTTGCTAAAAGGTTAAAATCAACTCTACACTCAGTCGTTGATGACACAGTCAGGCTTTATGAAGAACAGACATACCACCAATAATATCGGGCTTGTTTTAGACCTCCTAGATTACCCTGAGCTTGTTCAAGACAACAGTTTCATTTTATTTTTAGACTTTTACAAAGCCTTTGATACCATTGAGCATAATTTCATTTTTCAGTCTCTTGACAAATTTGGTTTTGGGCCTTTCTTTAAGTGTCTTGCCCAAGGACACAACAGCAGCGACAGACTGAGCGGGGCTCAAACCTGCAACCTTCCGATTACGGGGCGAGCTCTGAACTCCGGTGCCACCGTCGCCCTAAACAACATTAAACTGTTCCAAGTCCGAACCAGAATCTGGAAAATTATAATAAAATCTGTTAAAATCTACTAAATGAACCCATTTCCGTTTATTATGTTTATCTAACGACGAGTAAACCTTAAAGAGCAAGTCACCCCCAAATAAACTTTTTTTTGCAGATAAACTAAATAAACGAGTGTCTAATCGTGCTGCAGACACGTGTCGTCAATAATTTGGCACTTTAGTGCATCTTAGTTAAAATTTAAATATTCTGCCTAAAACTGGCAGTGTTGTGCCGTTGTCAGGTAAAAACTCTGCACTGTATTTTAATCTGCCACCGCTATTGGCTAAGAGGTATGATATGATGTAAAGTGGTACATTATGATGTCACAATGCTGTTGTGAGCCTGTGTGTGTGTATTTGTTAGCAGCTCTGCCCTCTCGGTCTGCCAGGCAACAGCATTTGTTGCATTTTTCAAACATGAAGTGGGAGTGGAGTTAGACTCTGGTAGGGGGTGACTTGCTCTTTAAATTTGATTTATTTTATGTAAAAACATTTTATTTCCATTTAATTATCTAAATGAGTTTTAAAGGAAACCCGCTCTTCCTGAGGCACAGATAAGCAACGGCGTTTGTTTGTTGTGTTTTATTGTTTTGAATAGAAAGTGGAACTCTGCAGGTGTGAAACAAAGCGCCGGTGCAGCAGCGAGGCTGCAACCAGACAGGAAGAACTAGTCATGTGTTCACCATCGCAGTCTTTGTCCCAGAGCCGTACACCGACAGCAGCCCAGAAAACATCCACACATATTCCAGAATGATAAAAAAACATAAAGACAATCCGTCTTTTCCCTTTTTGACATTCAGACGAGCAGAAAGAGGAAGAATTTTATAGATTAACAACAAAAATAAACCATCTGAGGCCCTTCACCAGGATCACGACTCATTTCTGTCAAACTTCTGACCGACAGCAAAGATCTTAAACAAGAAAAATGTCTGAAATTATTTTATAAAAAAACTGAAAATGGGTCAAACTGAGAAAAAAGTTGGATTATAAAAATATTAAAATAAAGATGAACTTTTACATTTTTCTCCTTTAAACTTTTTTCATAACTTCAGAAATTTTAAACATTCTAAGAAATCTGAATAAAATGAAAAGTTTCCTATTTAAAAACGAGACTTTTGTCTTCAGACCTAAAATCTGATGTCCGATCTGATTATTACAGTTCATGACTTTCATCACTTATAATAATAATAAACTTTGTCTGCAGCAGAAGCTCAAACATGCAGATGTCAGAGGGGATGCAGCTGGATTAGGATTAACCAGAAACGCTGAAGAACTTCTGGATCTAGAAAAGGTTCCTGAACACAAAGATCTTCTGTTTTAAAGCTGAAGTTTGTTTTCCTCTGCTGTTGCATTAATATCGTATACGTGATGATTAATAATCCGCCCTAATCTTAATCCAGTTGTGCTTCTGCAGGAGTTCCTGGAGCTCCTGGACCTTCATGAGCTTCTGGATGATTTCCAGGAGCTGAAGTGAGATTTATGTGTTTTTTCTGAGGCGTTTAAAGGGTTTGCTAGCGTCAGGCCTGCACATGGATCCTCGCGGAAACAAAAACAGGTTTTTAAGACTTTAAACAAAGAAAATAAAAACGACTCAGGGCGTTTTGGAAGGAAGTCCTCAGATGAACGCCTCGTCACGTCCCGTTTTCACATGTCTCCTCCCTGACGTAGAAAAATGCATCGTCCTGATTGGTAGAAACCTGAGATGTCCAACGTGTTCGTGTTTCAGTTCTGCTGCACGTTAGTTAGGAGGCGATCGGCGGCTCGTCCAGAAACACCAGGAGCTGAAATCTGAGTTCAGGGGAAGCAGGAAGCTCTTGGAGCACTTAGAACATCAGAACGTCCAATAGGAAGTCCATCCTGGAGCTGATCCTCAGTTACTAACAGTAACATCAGAAGGTTAAAGGTCATTTAAATCAGTGATGCTCCGGCTGATTCCTGTTCAGCTAAAGCAGCACCGATGCTGGTTTGGAGGGCCGATACCGATTTCTGATTCCTAAACCGATTTGATCGACCAATCTATTCATGTTTTATATATAATTATGGGTTTTTTCATCATTTCAGATTAGTCCACCACGGACTGAATCGATCATGTTCCAAACTACAGCTGATTTTTTTTTGCATCTCCACAAAATCAGGAATTTTTTTTAGTAAACAAAAGTTTTCTGATTTTAGTTTGTTATAATAACATTTTTGGTAATTTTAGCATCAAAAGTGAGTAATTTTAGGATAATTTATGACAAAAACTACTAAATTCACACTGCGAAGACAATATGTAGATAAAATAGTTGTAAAGGTTTCCAGGAACAGGCTGAGCACTGATTTAGATTTTCTTATCAGATTAAAAAGTTAATTATTCATAATTAAAATATAAAAAGTAAAGTTTAAATTCTCCTAAAACGAAACATTTTAAAACCAAACTTTTCTGCTTTAGCTGTGATCACTGCTGTGGTCACTAGGGGGCAGCAATTACACTATAATAAAGACCGAACTAATATTTTCAGATTTTATGTCTAAATGAATTTGAAAGTAAATACTTGGGCGACAGACCGTTTGTTCTGTAGCTCCTGACTGATAAAAACATTCAACGGCTCGAAGCCTAAACTCCTGAGAGGCTTTCCTTCCCTCTGGACACCAAACCCGTGGAGGCCGATGCCGCTCCTCTGGGATTTCTGCCTTGAGGTGTTTCCGGTCAACGCTGTCGTCTCACAGGCGACTTGAGGTTTAGATTTTCAGCTACGCAGAACCGTGAAAACGACGATCCTGGCTCTTTAAATTCATCCCTCAGGTCTCCTTGTTCCTGTGACTTCCTGTCTGAGGTTCATAAATACTTAAATCTTCCCGACGCGCTCCCTCTCCAGGTCGGCGAGGCAGTGCTGATTGTCCAAAGCAGAAATGAGTCAACAGGTTTTGTTGCGGTCCAACAGCCGATCAGCGACGCTAAAGCTGAGAATCAACAGTAAGACACAAGAGGTCCAATCGGAAGAGCTCGTTAAGGGGCAGGGCGGGGCCAGAAGGGCAGGGGTGCTCCTATTTGGCGTTAGCAGCTCCCAGATCCATCAGTAGTCTGTTCCACCCGACCAGACCAAAGCAGGGTGGGGGGGTCAGATTGAGGTTAAAAGAAGGAGGAAGAGGAGGAGGTCACAGAGCGGTGGAGGTGATCTTCTTCACCCCCCTCCGCTGGGCCAGAGTGGATCGGCCGACCGGCTCCAGAACCGGGGAGATGTTCCTGTTCAGGGCCGAGTAGGTGGCCGCCATCGCCCCCTGGAGTAGAAGGGAGAGGACAGGTTATTCATTATGAGTAGAGATGCACCAATATGAAAGTTTTGGGCCGATACCGATATCAACATTAATATCACTGCTGGTACCGATATACTGACATTAATGCCTCTAAAATCAGCAGATTATGTATAGAATGAAAATTATTAAAGCTGATTTTACGTTATCGAGTAAACACAACACACATTTATGCTTCTGAGATGATTACATCACACAGTCACATGACTAAATTCACATCACATTGGCCAAAGTGTAGGGTAGTATATTAAGTTTTAAAAGCACCCAAATACATACAATAATTACTACTCTACAACACACACAAGCTCCCACACACGCACATGAACAAACACACACACATACGAGCGCACACACACACACACACACGGACAAACACACACAAAAGCGCACGCTCCCACACACACACACACACACACACATGCACGCACACACACATGCACACACACACACATGCACACACACACATGCACGCACACACACACATGCACACATACACGTCTGCCTTATCATAGTGAGGACCCTCCATTGACTTCTATTAATGTTAGTGACTCCACCGTGCCTAACCCATACCCTAACCCTAATGAACTTAATTAACATCAGACCTGCATCTGGTATAGTAAGCTTCTAAAAAACAGTTAGGACCAAAAAAATGTCCTCACTTTGTAGGGAAAATGGTCAAAATGGTCCTCAGTATGTAGTATGTACAAGAACACTCACACACACACACCGTAGCCACAACGGCCCTGGGACGCAGTGATAGAGCCGAGGCTGCCATCGTGCCACCGGTCCCTCTGACCACCACTAGCAGGTTAGAACGGTGAAGTGTAACGACTGCGACAGACTGAGCAGGACTCGACCCGACAACCCTCCGGTTATGAGACGGGCACCCAACTCATCTGCCATGGCTAATGGTTGGGTGCTGGTTGGATGTTTGTTTGGATGCTGGTTGGATGCTGGTCGGATGTTTGGATACTGGTTGCATGTTAGTTTGATGCTGGTTAGGTGGTTGGATGCTGGTTGGATGTTTGAATGCTGGTTGGATGCTTTTTTGGATGCTGGTTGGATGTTTGGATGCAGGTTGCATGTTAGTTTGATGCTGGTTAGGTGGTTGGATGCTGGTTGGATGTTTGAATGCTGGTTGGATGCTTTTTTGGATGCTGGTTGGATGTTTGGATGCTGGTTGGATGCTTTTTTGGATGCTGGTTGGATGTTTGGATGCTGGTTGGATGTTTGAATGCAGGTTGCATGTTAGTTTGATGCTGGTTAGGTGGTTGGATGCTGGTTGGATGTTAGTTTGATGCTGGTTAGGTGGTTGAATGCTGGTTGGATGTTTGAATGCAGGTTGCATGTTAGTTTGATGCTGGTTAAGTGGCTGGATGCTGGCTGGATGTTTGTTTGATGCTGGTTAGGTGGTTGGATGCTGGCTGGATGTTTGTTTGATGCTGGTTAGGTGGTTGGATGCTGGTTGCATGTTTGTTTGATGCTGGTCGGATGTTTGGATGCTGGTTGCATGTTAGTTTGATGCTGGTTAGGTGGTTGGATGCTGGTTGGATGTTTGGATGCTGGTTGGATGTTTGGATGCTGGTTGCATGTTAGTTTGATGCTGGTTAGGTGGTTGGATGCTGGTTGGATGTTTGGATGCTGGTTGGATGTTTGGATGCTGGCTGGATGTTTGTTTGATGCTGGTTAGGTGGTTGGATGCTGGTTGGATGTTTGTTTGATGCTGGTTAGGTGGTTGGATGCTGGTTGGATGTTTGTTTGATGCTGGTTAGGTGGTTGGATGCTGGTTGGATGTTTGAATGCAGGTTGCATGTTAGTTTGATGCTGGTTAGGTGGTTGGATGCTGGTTGGATGTTAGTTTGATGCTGGTTAGGTGGTTGAATGCTGGTTGGATGCTTTTTTGGATGCTGGTTGGATGTTTGAATGAAGGTTGCATGTTAGTTTGATGCTGGTTAGGTGGTTGGATGCTGGTTGGATGTTAGTTTGATGCTGGTTAGGTGGTTGAATGCTGGTTGGATGCTTTTTTGGATGCTGGTTGGATGTTTGAATGCAGGTTGCATGTTAGTTTGATGCTGGTTAGGTGGTTGGATGCTGGTTGGATGTTAGTTTGATGCTGGTTAGGTGGTTGAATGCTGGTTGGATGCTTTTTTGGATGCTGGTTGGATGTTTGAATGCAGGTTGCATGTTAGTTTGATGCTGGTTAGGTGGTTGGATGCTGGTTGGATGTTTGTTTGATGCTGGTTAGGTGGTTGAATGCTGGTTGGATGCTTTTTTGGATGCTGGTTGGATGTTTGAATGCAGGTTGCATGTTAGTTTGATGCTGGTTAGGTGGTTGGATGCTGGCTGGATGTTTGTTTGATGCTGATTAGGTGGTTGGATGCTGGTTGCATGTTTGTTTGATGCTGGTCGGATGTTTGGATGCTGGTTGCATGTTAGTTTGATGCTGGTTAGGTGGTTGGATGCTGGTTGGATGTTTGGATGCTGGTTGCATGTTAGTTTGATGCTGGTTAGGTGGTTGGATGCTGGTTGGATGTTTGGATGCTGGTTGGATGTTTGGATGCTGGTTGCATGTTAGTTTGATGCTGGTTAGGTGGTTGGATGCTGGTTGGATGTTTGGATGCTGGTTGGATGTTTGTTTGATGCTGGTTAGGTGGTTGGATGCTGGTTGCATGTTTGTTTGATGCTGGTCGGATGTTTGGATGCTGGTTGCATGTTTGTTTGATGCTGGTCGGATGTTTGGATGCTGGTTGCATGTTTGTTTGATGCTGGTTAGGTGGTTGGATGCTGGCTGGATGTTTGTTTGATGCTGATTAGGTGGTTGGATGCTGGTTGCATGTTTGTTTGATGCTGGTCGGATGTTTGGATGCTGGTTGCATGTTAGTTTGATGCTGGTTAGGTGGTTGGATGCTGGTTGGATGTTTGGATGCTGGTTGCATGTTAGTTTGATGCTGGTTAGGTGGTTGGATGCTGGTTGGATGTTTGGATGCTGGTTGGATGTTTGGATGCTGGTTGCATGTTAGTTTGATGCTGGTTAGGTGGTTGGATGCTGGTTGGATGTTTGGATGCTGGTTGGATGTTTGTTTGATGCTGGTTAGGTGGTTGGATGCTGGTTGCATGTTTGTTTGATGCTGGTCGGATGTTTGGATGCTGGTTGCATGTTTGTTTGATGCTGGTTAGGTGGTTGGATGCTGGTTGGATGTTTGGATGCTGGTTGGATGTTTGTTTGATGCTGGTTAGGTGGTTGGATGCTGGTTGCATGTTTGTTTGATGCTGGTTGGATGTTTGGATGCTGGTTGCATGTTTGTTTGATGCTGGTTAGGTGGTTGGATGCTGGCTGGATGTTTGTTTGATGCTGATTAGGTGGTTGGATGCTGGTTGCATGTTTGTTTGATGCTGGTCGGATGTTTGGATGCTGGTTGCATGTTAGTTTGATGCTGGTTAGGTGGTTGGATGCTGGTTGGATGTTTGGATGCTGGTTGCATGTTAGTTTGATGCTGGTTAGGTGGTTGGATGCTGGTTGGATGTTTGGATGCTGGTTGGATGTTTGGATGCTGGTTGCATGTTAGTTTGATGCTGGTTAGGTGGTTGGATGCTGGTTGGATGTTTGGATGCTGGTTGGATGTTTGTTTGATGCTGGTTAGGTGGTTGGATGCTGGTTGGATGTTTGTTTGATGCTGGTCGGATGTTTGGATGCTGGTTGCATGTTTGTTTGATGCTGGTTAGGTGGTTGGATGCTGGTTGGATGTTTGGATGCTGGTTGGATGTTTGGATGCTGGTTGCATGTTAGTTTGATGCTGGTTAGGTGGTTGGATGCTGGTTGGATGTTTGGATGCTGGTTGGATGTTTGGATGCTGGTTGCATGTTAGTTTGATGCTGGTAAGGTGGTTGGATGCTGGTTGGATGTTTGGATGCTGGTTGGATGTTTGTTTGATGCTGGTTAGGTGGTTGGATGCTGGTTGCATGTTTGTTTGATGCTGGTTGGATGTTTGGATGCTGGTTGCATGTTTGTTTGATGCTGGTTAGGTGGTTGGATGCTGGTTGGATGTTTGGATGCTGGTTGGATGTTTGGATGCTGGTTGCATGTTAGTTTGATGCTGGTTAGGTGGTTGGATGCTGGTTGGATGTTTGGATGCTGGTTGGATGTTTGTTTGATGCTGGTTAGGTGGTTGGATGCTGGTTGGATGTTTGGATGCTGGTTGGATGTTTGGATGCTGGTTGCATGTTAGTTTGATGCTGGTTAGGTGGTTGGATGCTGGTTGGATGTTTGGATGCTGGTTGGATGCTGGTTGCATGTTAGTTTGATGCTGGTAAGGTGGTTGGATGCTGGTTGGATGTTTGGATGCTGGTTGGATGTTTGTTTGATGCTGGTTAGGTGGTTGGATGCTGGTTGCATGTTTGTTTGATGCTGGTTGGATGTTTGGATGCTGGTTGCATGTTTGTTTGATGCTGGTTAGGTGGTTGGATGCTGGCTGGATGTTTGTTTGATGCTGGTTAGGTGGTTGGATGCTGGCTGGATGTTTGTTTGATGCTGGTTGGGTGGTTGGATGCTGGTTGGATGTTTGAATGTTTGTTTGGATGCTGGTCAGATGCTGGTCGGATGCTGGTCGGATGCTTACCTTGACCTTCTGCGGGGCGTCCTGTCGGTTCAGGGTGAACTTGGGCAGCTGGTCCCGGCGGGTGACCCAGGGGTGTCTGAGGACCTGAGTAGCCGTCAGCCTCTGATGAGGATCCACATGGAGCATCTTGGAGACCAGATCCTGGTGACAACAAACACTTTCAGTTAACCTCCAGCTTCCTGTCTGGACCAGGAAAACGGGTCGGGTCGGTACTGACCTTAGCTTCGGCAGAAACAGATGTCCAATATCCACCAGACAGGCTGAACTTCCCGCTGCCGATCCGAGCCAGAATCTCCTCCGGAGTGTCCTCGGGACCGTTGGCAAACGGAGTGAAACTGGAGACGAGAATAAGAAAGACTTCATGTCTGGATCCATCAGACGTTTGGAGAACCCGTGTAGGCGTGTAGAACTCACCCCGTTAGCATGGTGTAGAGCAGAACTCCCAGACTCCAGATGTCGCACGCCGTGTCGTATCCCTGCTTCTTTAGAACCTGCCAGGATCAACAGAAACCATCATCAGGGGAAACAACAGTATCACTTCCTGTTTACGTGGCGTTCATCGGACCGCCACATCGACCGACCTCTGGAGCCACAAAGTTGGCGGTGTAACACGGCGTCATCAGCAGGCCGTTGTCGGCTCTCAGCTGCTTGGCAAAGCCGAAGTCACAGATCCGGATGGACTCAGCGTTCCCACTCTCGTCTACATACAGGATGTTACTGGGCTTCAGGTCACGATGCACCACCTGTAAACACCACAGAAGAAGAAAGGTCCCACTGCTTTGAGCTAGACTCGCTCTGACTCTCAAGGTTCTCCAAGAACATCCAGAGGAACGAACCCCGTTCTTGTGCAGATACTCCACAGTCTTGGTGATGGTGAAGAGCACGGCGCTGGCCTCCCGCTCTGAGAAAAACTTCTGTCTGAGGATCTTATCCAGCAGCTCGCCTCCTTTCATCAGCTCCGTCACCAGGAACACCGAGCGGCCGTCGTCGTACACCTGAAACAGGAAGTAGAACCAGCTCAGGGTCTGGGTCGGAAACTGATCAGGATCAACGGCCAGAAATAAAGATCAGATCATGATGATGGAGGAGAACCTGAAGCAGTTAGAACCAGAGGCTGCGCTACATCCATCATCCATTCGTCTATCATCCATTCATCCATCATCCATTCATCTATCATCCATTCATCTATCATCCATTCATCCATCATCCATTCATCCATCATCCATTCGTCTATCATCCATTCATCCATCATCCATTCATCTATCATCCATCCGTTATCCGTCATGATGAAACCTCCACACAAGACCTCGTCTCCCTAACTGGACCAGCCAGCTCTGCCTCTAACCGGCTGAGTTATTCATGTGTTCATCACGGAACCAGCTACTGGAACATGGTTCCACCGGTCGAACCAGAAGGAGTGATTTCTATGAACGATGAAGGTCGTGACTCACGTCCTTCAGGGTGATGATGTTAGGATGCTGTCCGTATCTCAGCAGGATCTCCACCTCCTCCGTCGGGTCCCTCTTGGTCTTGTTGATGATCTGGAAACAAAAGACAAGAATTAGAACAAAGTTCCTGCTTCATAAATCAGTTAAAGACTTCTGGGATGTTTCCTCTAAAGCCCGAATCACATCCTGTGCTGTTGCCATGGTTACCTTGACGGCGTATTCCATGCCCGTCCCTCTGTGCTCACAGCGCTTGCAGAGGGAGTAGGACCCGACGCCGATGTCCTCTTTGAGGTCATAGGTGTCTGAAAACTGAGACGTGCTTCTGTGTAGCTGCTGCAGGAACACACACACATTTAAGAGGATAGTGCGTGTGCGTGTGTGTGTGTGTGTGTGTGTGTGTGTGTGTGTGTGTGTGTGTACCTGTACGATGCTATTGGGTACAGGTTGTGTCTCCTCCTCTGTTATGGCCACAAAGCTGAATCCTCTGAACAGCTGGTGGGCGTTGGCACTCGGAGGAACTCCTGGTGAGTCTGAGACAAAGTTAGAGCCGTTAATGATGTCAGCCGTTAGAAGGGAGCTCAGCTCCCAGCAGGAGCAGCAGGAGGAGGAGGAGGAGGTGAGGAGGAGAAGATGCACCTCGGGGGGTTTTAGCTGTGAACTCTGGATCAAAGTAGAAGGTGTCGTCAGGTCGTCCTGCAGCCGGCTGGAAAGGAGGATGAAGCTCTCGGCGGAAAAGTTTCTACAAACACCAGAAATACTCTAAACGTCACCAGAATCAGAATAAAAACACAAACAAATACCATTATTTACTAATGTATAGTAAAAACTTACGTTCCAGTCGATGGTGCTGAAGAAACAGTGCCTTTTGATCTCCTGAACTCCATCTGGTCCGGCTCCTACAGACAAACACAAATAAATAAACAAAAACAAGAATATGAATGTAAACAAATAAAACTGATTACAGAGTTTCTCCTGTTTGGATTGGGTATACTAAATTACTAAATATGTTTTTATTTATATTTTCTGGAAAACAAAATAATAATTCATACTTAAATAATTTATTATGAGCAATTTAATTAATTAGATTTACGTTTAATTTTCACGCAGATGATGATTATTACTATTATTATTGTTACTATTATTATTATTATTATTACTATTATTATTGTTACTATTATTACTATTACTATTATTATTATATTATTACTATTATTATTGTTACTATTACCGGTATTACAATTATCATTGTTACTATTATTACTATTACTATTATTATTACTATTATTATTGTCACTATTATTACTATTACTATTATTATTATTACTATTATTATTGTTATTATTATTATTGTCACTATTATTACTATTATTATTATTATTATTGATATTATTACTAATATTATTATTACCGTATTTTCCGGACTATAAGCCGCTACTTTTTTCCCCACGCTTTGAACCATGCAGCTTATAATGAGGCGCGGCTTTACTGAAGGTTTTCCTTCACCTGCAGGGGGCGCTTTAGCAGAAAGTGTAACAGGTGGAAGTCAAAAGTGGAAATCGAAGAAAGTGCTCATTTTTATTTAGCACATGCAAGCAGCCGGCACGACGACGAATTTGTTTTAATCCATACCCCCTCATCATGGTAACTACACGTATGAGTTCATATGATGCCGCTTTTAAGTTGAAGGCCATCGATCTGGCAGTAAAGGAGGGAAACAGCGCTGCCGCACGTCAGCTTGGCATGAATGAATCCATGGTTCGGCGCTGGAGACGGCAGCGGGAAGAACTCATTCAGGCCAGCTTCACCCGGGGATGATGACAGCAACACGGACAGCGACACCGACATCGCCACAGAAAAGGTATGTGACGAAGCTCTTCTGAGGCTGTTCAACTCCGACACTGAAGAAGAGGACTTTAATGGCTTTAGTGTGCAGGAGGAAGATGAGAGCGAATGACTTCTTCTGGTAGGCAAGTGTGTTTTATTTACTAACCAGGCATGTTTTGTGTGCAGGTTTTATTTTCTAATCATCCAGGGCTTATTAATGCCGTGTCAGCGCTGTTCTTTTCTTCTAAACATGCAACTTACCGGTAATAACGTGTCAGTTCTGTTATTATCTTATAACCATCCAGAAATATGAATGCTATCAGCGCTGTTTTCTTTTCTAAACTTGCACGCACGTGCACCCGTGTTTAAAATTTGTTTTGTTGAATTAAAACAACAACGGAAAAACTCCGTGTAGCGTCTTTCTGCTTATCTTATGTTATGGCCGTACATGCGCTGTGGGCCGGAGACCTGCATGTGGCTGCTGCGCCGCGGCTTGTATTCGAGTGCGATGTGTGTGCAGAAAACCTTATTTTTTTGTTGGTGGCTCTATAGTCCTGAAATTACGGTACTATTATTATTGTAACTATTATTACTATATTATTATTACAATTATTACTATTACTATTATTATTATTACTACTACTATTATTATCATCATCATTACTAATATTATTATTATTATTATTATTATTATTCGCCAAAATTCTTAGAAACAAAAGAAGTGACTTAACTTGTTGGTTTACTTGTAATATCTACGATCACCAGCAGGTGGCAGCAGCGTTGATAGTTAGCTGTTAACAGTGGTTTTTCCAGAATAAAAGCTCTGCTGTTCATTCAGATTTGGCAGAATTGAAAGAACATTTTATATCAGCTGGTTTTAATAAATATTTAGATTTATTTTACTGTAACATATGAATTATAATAACAGTGATAAATGAACATTTAGCTGTATTTTTACAGTGTTCAGACGCTCTTTACCGAGTCGGTTGGCTGGGTTGCGTTTGAAAAGGCTCCTGATGAGAGACTGAGCCTCCGAGCTGAGGAACTGTGGCATTCCCAACTTGGCTCTGCACAGAGAAAGAGAACAGCTGGATGAAGAACAGATCGGATGTGTGGATCAAATATCCAACAGGAAGCTGCGTCAGCGCTCTGCAGAGTGTGTTCTTGCAGACGCAGGAGGAGTTAACACTTCCTCTTTTTAATCATGATCACAGCTTCTCCTCCTTTTCCCGTCTCCGTGTTATGAACCTGCCCTTTGCTCCTCGTCTCTCATAAACCGTGCTCCTCCTCTAGGCTGGCTGTCTGCTCCTTCCTGAGCTGTAATGAAAGCTGTGGGATCAGATCGGAGCGTTCCAACAGCATAAAGTGCCTTACTTCAGGATCATTGTCATCGTGTCTTTCCGGTCTTTGCCCTGAAATGGGAGCGATCCTGTCAGCATCTCAAACTGCAGCAAAAGAACAAGAACAGCATCAGTGTCAGAGAGACCCGGATATTTCCCGTCTTCTCCTCTTTCGGTTTTCCTCCCCAGCAGCCAGACGGTCCTGAAACCCGTCACAGCGGTTCTGGATCAATCTGAAGGGTTTATTTGGGAAATAATCAGAAAAAAGAGCAAAAATGTGTTTAAACAGCAACTAAAGTCCAGAGAAAACATCAAAGTCTGATTTCTATCATAGAAAAGGAAAATGAAATGATAATCCAGTTTTTAATGTCAGCAGGTTAAAAACTCTTTAATTCGTTGATGGTTTTGCTGCTTCAGCATCCAGATGTTCTAAACATCACATCTGTAACCACTTCTCTGGGGGGGATTAAGTTCAGCTTCAGGAACAGATTTTTAATCTGAAGCCACAGAGTTGGTGAAGGGTTAGGATTAGACCTGAAGGTGAAGTTTCAGGAGATGTTCGGAACATCTGGAATTACGTTTTTTATCTGAATGTTGTTTGTTTTTTATTTTCCCAAATGATGAAACAGTAAACTAAAATTACTGAGATAAAAACTAATTAATGAACATCTCAGATTATCTGTGTCACTTGATGTTTAGATTATTTACATTTATAATCTCAGGAAGTGTCTCAGATTAGAGAAAACAGCTGGATCGTCTGGATCTAACGTCTCAATTAAACATCTGGGTAAGGATCTGACAGCAGGAAGGAAAATGTGAACAACAGAGCTGAATTGTGTGTGTGTGCGCGTGCGCATGTGTGTGTGTGTGTGTGTGTGTGTGTGTGTGTGTGAGTATGCGTCAAGCCCCCACAATGCGGCTCTAAAATTGGTCTCAACCCGGAAGTACCAAAAATTGCAGTTCCACCCTCATCCACTAGGGGCTGGTGTCAGAAGCGAGCAAATCCTCATTGACTCCCATGTTAAAAATACCAATT
>NC_091747.1:63019936-63079936 GCF_043380555.1 Nothobranchius furzeri
TTAAATCTGAAATATTCAGATTCACCTTTCAGTGTGGCTTTCTTCAGGACCTTCATGGCATAGAGCTGACCAGCATCTGGTCCTGTGATCTTCTTCACCAGGAACACCTGCACACACACACACACACACACACACACACACACACACACACACACACACACACACACACACACACACACACACACACACACACACACACACACACACACACACACACACACACACACACACACACACACACACACAGAGGGGAGAGAGAGGTCTTGTATGCAAAATGTGCTTGAATCGACTCCATTTAGGAATCAACACACACACACACACACACACACACACACACACACACACACACACACACACACACACACACACACACACACACACACCTTCCCGAAGGAGCCCTGACCCAGGACTTTGCGGAGCTCGAACTGCCCCGGATCGCCCTTCTCCGACCCCTCCTTCACATGGTTGGTGATGTTGATCTCTCTGAAGTGAACGTCGTCCTGAAACACAAAAACATTTGAATTAACTTTATTAACCCAGTGAGTCGTGGACGATGGCTGCTTATACTGATCCAGGATTCTCTGGAGGTTTCTTCCTGTTAAAAGGGAGTTTTCCTCTCCACTGTCGCTGCATGCTTGCTTAGCAGTAAAATGTTTTTGTTTATTTTAGTTTTTATGAATTCAGAGGGAAGTCTGGGCCTCTCGGCTTAGGCTGCTGCCCCCGTGACCCGACTCCGGAAAAGTGTCTGAAAATGGACGGATGAATTCATCCCACTGATCTCTGATCAGATTTACAGGTTCTTCTGTTTTTTATTATTTACTTCTTTAACTTCCGTATCTCCTCATTTCCTTCATCTTTCCATCCTCCTCCTATCTTCTCTCATTTCCCACCAGTTCTCCATCGTTTTTCCTTCTCTACTCATTCTCTCTCTTTCCTAACTTCCTGCTGTACTCATCTTCCTCCTTAGCGCTTTACTTTCATCCTTCTCTTGTTTTGTCTTTTCTTTTCTTTCTTTCCTCCGTTCATTCATTCATTAACCTCAACTTTCCTTTCTTCTTTTCTTTCATTCCTTGTTTTTATCTCAGAGAAAAACAAATTTAAATTAAATCTCAGAAATTTTTGTTAAAATGAGAAAAAAAACCTTAATTTGCTAAGTTCTTCTAAGTGATGCGTTTCCTGTTTCCTCTAATGAAAGAAAATAAACGTCTGAGGTAGAACTGGTTCAAATAAACAAATCAATGAAGTCTTAGATTGATCTCAGGGCGCCGTCACGTTTACCTTCTACTGACAGGAAATAAACATGTTTTCTCTTAATTTTCAGCAAATGTTTGACTTTTATTTTGAAAGGTTTTCTGAAAACAGGAAACGAGCAATTGCAAGTGGATTGTTTCAAATCAGAACTCGGAGTCACAACAAGCTGATCAGGATTCCCCAGCGTCCATCACACACACACACACACACACACACACACACACACACACACACACACACACACACACACACACACACACACACACACACACACACACACACACACACACACACACACACACACACACACACACACACAGTTGTCATGGAGCCTGAATCCCGCTGCAGCACCAAACCCAGACTAAAGCAGCTCCTAAAGCCTTTCACCTCATTTGCTTTAGTTCACTGATGATAAACAAACAAACAAACAAACAAGTAAACAATCCCACATTCCATCTCCTCAGTCTGGATTCCCATCATCCTCTCTGCCATAATTAACTCCTCCTCCTACCTGCACATCCCAGGTGGATGACCTGTTTGCTGCCAGGTGCCCCAGTGAATTCTGGGTCCTGTAGTCCCTGCGGAGGCTCTGTGGCGCTAACATGATCCTGAGCGTCGACTGTGAGGCGACGGGAAGAAGAAGCTCTCTGCCTGAGACAGACGTCTCCTCCTCCTCCTCCCTCTCTCTCCTCCCATCTAATTTTGAATCGTTCTCACCTCTCGTTCTGGTTCTCTCTGACTCCTCGTTAAAATTCCCTCGCTCCGATTCTCCTCACAGAGGAAGGTTATGGGTGTGTGTGTGTGTGTGTGTGTGTGTGTGTGGTCCTGTTGCTGGGCTCTAACCCTAGCTTTCTGATTCCCAGCTTCCAAACCCTTCTAACATCCTTCATGGTGGTTCTGGACCCAAACATCTCCAGACCTTCTGAGGAACTCTGTTTTATCACCTCTTCTGACTCATCAGGAAGGTTGAAGTCTGACCTATAGGATCAGCAGGAGCTGCACGAGAGGAGGACAGCAGACGTGTCCCACCGGGACCAAACGTTAGAGACCAGTTAGAGATGAAGAAGAGAAAAGGAGCAGATGTCCACTCTGAATTTAACCCTTTAGACATCTGACCTGTCTGGTTTCTGGCTGCAAACTTTGTGCTGCAATTTAGCCACAAAGTGTTTTAACAGCATCTGGGATTGTTCACGGTTTAGTCTCCAGCTCATCCCAAACTCATCCCATCTCCTCCACCTTCTGCCTCAGAAACTAAACTCAAAGAAGTCCTGAAGCTTTGCTAATGTGTGGAGACGTTCTGGAAACTCCCTGG
Organism: Nothobranchius furzeri; assembly: GCF_043380555.1. Taxonomy (NCBI): domain Eukaryota; kingdom Metazoa; phylum Chordata; class Actinopteri; order Cyprinodontiformes; family Nothobranchiidae; genus Nothobranchius; species Nothobranchius furzeri. The sequence continues at coordinate 63,022,500 of NC_091747.1, forward strand.
TGAAGGTTGTCACCGGTCAGATACTGGGTCAGGAACCACAGAAAACACAACACCAGCTGTTATAGACACAAGTCTGGCTCATCCCTTGAGTTATGCAACCTCATCTGTCAGATTATTTGAAAATGTTCAGGAGGAAAACTTATATTGGGCAAAAAGCAGTCCGGAAAACTCCGGATTCAGATGAACAGATTTCAGGAACGTCTGAGTTCTGGGAAGGAAACTAGAAAGGACCGCCGACCAGATCCGAGTTCTGGAATTCGATGAAACAGGATTTAGTGAACAACAAGTAATTACCTTTCTGCACAGTAAGAATATAACTATCCAAAAAGAAGCTATTTCTATCGATCCGTCACACACTGCCTAAGAAACCAGAGAAAACAAAGCCAGCTGCTACTATAAAACTCATCAGCAGAAAACTAAGGAACAGTGTACCGGCGCAAGCTAAGAGGCACCAATGTACATACAAATGAAAACTTAACCAAAAAACATGGGATAATAGCTAGAGAGGCACGGATCTTAAAAAAGCAGAAAAAATCTGTAGCAACATGGACAAGAAGTGGGAATGTATGGATCAAAGAACAAGAAGGGTCACAAGCGAAGATAATACAAGATCTGGAAAAATTCAATAATCATTGAAAGTGGGAAGAGAGTTGTAAAACAGAGTAAAATCACTAGTCTAGTGAACTAAACCCAATTCTTGCTTTGCAAAGTTTGGTCCAGGAACGCTCCACTGGAACCTCTGCAGCCCCAACAGCATTCTGGCTGGCCAATCACAGCTCTCTAGAGGGGTTTCAAACACACAAAGAGCTGTGATTGGTCCATAATGGTGGGCCAATCATGGTGCTCTATCTGCTTAGTGAACAAATCACAGAGCTTTATCCGCTTTGTGGGCCAATCAGGGCCCTCTATATGCCTGGTGGGTGGGATGATGAAACAGGGTGACGACGTTTACATGCAGCCAATATCCGGGTTATGATCGGGTTCAGGTCGGTATTCGGGTTTCTGAGTTGATCAGAATAACCCGTTTACCAGCATAAATAGAGAGTTACCTCTAACTTGCATAACCCGATGTAAATGCGGACGTTGGGGTAGCGTCAGGACGTGTGGACTACGTCAAGACGCAATATGCTGTCTCTGTACTTTCGGCCGTCAACAAAAGACATGATGTTCATACTTTTCACCGGACCGATGAAGACAGAGGTTTCCTCTTCACTCCAAAAGTGTGGTGCTGTGCCGCGACTCGCCATGTTGCTCCCAACTTGTTGTTTACTTCCGGAGTTCTGGCGCGTACAAGACGTCTCGCTACTCAAAAGACCAAGACTCCTTGCGAACAGAGCATGTGCAGAACACACGCTTTGATGGGGATATCCCGGTATGCGTTTACACGACCAAACATTCGGGTTGGAAAAGGGTTACCCCAGGTGTAGTAACCGGGTTTTTAAAAACCCGGTTATGAGCATATCCGGGTTTCTGGCGGTGTTTACATGGCCGTGCGGAACCGGGTTATTGTGAATATTCGGGTTTTAAAAGGGTTACTGGCTGCATGTAAACGCACTCGGTGAAACAAGAGTATGTCACATTCATCGTCCAGTAGCATGCAGAGATCATCTGAAAGACAACGGTAGAACCCGCCCCACAACCGAGATCCGTCACTGGAGCGTTGCCAGACTACACAATACATTTATTTAGTCTGGCTTGCCAGGCTTTAAATCACCTACAGAGGCATGAAAATGAAATTCAGGTAAATAAAGGGAAAATATGGATGTTACATGTACAAATGAGGACCTCGAATACAAAATATATGACCCTGAAAAGTATCTAGAAAATAATATGCACATGCATATGAATAAGGAATGTGAATACTACAGCGATCAAGTACTAAATGAGAGGATCCCTCTCAATCACTCACTTTAACTGGAGACGTTTCTATTGTAATTATTACAAAATTTTGGATTGTTTTAACACAAAACAAAAGAAGATTTCAAATTATTGCAATTACAGAAACATGGCTAAAAGAAGGTAATAATGAAGAAGTACAAACAGAGGGCTAGGAGATGTGTTTACTAAATGGGAGAAATAAAAGAGGCGGTGGTGTAGCACTATATATTTGTAATAACTATAAATAACTTTGCTTTTCAAACATGTCAACAGCCATCAATGATGTAATGGAAATAATTACTATAGAAATCATTTCTGAGAAGACAAAAAACAATAATAATATAATATATAACAAATATAATATAATGAGTTGTACATACAGAGCACCAGGATCCTGTGTAGACTCATTCACAAATACGATTACTGAGATGTTGAGTGGACTCTGCAACAAGGATGGATTTCTCTGTAGAGACTTTAATATTGATCTGGAAAATGTAAATAACTCAAAGACTGCAAACGACTTTATAAATTCATTGTATGTACGGGGTCTGTTTCCACTGATAACCAAAGCAACAAGAATAAATGCACACAGGTCAACTACAATAGATAATACATGTACTAACGTTGCAAGGGAAATAGAGAGAAGTGGAATAGTAATGACAGACATCAGTGATCACCTGCCAACTTTTACAGTCTATACAAATAATCGGATTAAGTTTCAACACAAAACTCAAAGACTAATAAGAGAAAGGTCACAAAACGCTATCGATGCGCTAAAAAGAGACTTGGAACAACAAAACTGGGAAACAGTTTATGTGAAAGACGTAAACATGGCTTACAACTCCTTCTTAAGAATATCGTGTAACCAATTTAATAAAAACTGTAAAACCAAAATTCCAACAAAACGACGAGGGATGAATAATCCATGGATGACTAAAGGGCTGTAAGACAAAACCACCGGCCGGGACCGTGGTGCACCTGGAAGCAGCCCGACGGCTGACAGAACCAGAGGCTGAGGGGTTTCTGAATGTTGACACTTGACATCATGGCTTTGTGTGTGTGTGTGTGTGTGTGTGTGTGTGTGTGTGTGTGTGTGTGTGTGTGTGTGTGTGTGTGTGTGTGTGTGTGTGTGTGTGTGTGTGTGTGTGTGTGTGTGTGTGTGTGTGTGTGAGAGAGAGAGAGAGAGAGAGAGAGAGAGAGTCAGAACACAGATGGAGGATTAGAACAGAAGAGACATGATGCTCATATCTCACCTCTAAATCACAGGATAAAAGGCTAGAACCCTGCACCTGTGCTTCACCGGCACACACACACACACACACACACACACACACACACACACACATGTTTAACTTGTTATTATTTCCTCTCTGAGACCCACACACTCATATGCTGACAGTTGAGTTCATTTCTGATTCTAATCTGGGGGATTATCGCTCTGCTCTGACACAAGCCAATATGTGAGACTGGTTTTAGACTGGGAACAAATATGGAAACCATCGTCTCACCAAAATAAGTCCCAGTAGGAACAAACATCTGGCCTTTAGCCACAACAGTTGTTGTTGTATCATCAGCCTTTTGAATTCTGAGGTCAAATGAGTTGCTGAAACTTTAACAGAAATGTTAGCGCTGCTGCCAGTGACTCATAGGGGTCACCATGGCAACCAACACAGGCTCGTGAGTGGAGCTGAGAGGACACCATCAGTCTTACAACAGTGAGAGACACAGCTGGTGAAAGAAGACTCACACATCAATGTTTGCCTGCATAATGACATCAGAGTGACATCATCCGCTGGCAGGGTGTTACACCCCCGCTTGTGGGACCACAGCCCAGAGAGGAGGTCTGGACCAACTTAAACTGGGATCAAAGAGGCCAGAACACTAGTGCAGTCATGGGAAGTCCAGCTTCCTGTGACCCATTTAGATTCTGGATGGTTCCATCTGAGCTATGGGGGGCGGGGCTACAACCCACTGATGTCTACAGTTTGTTTGTTGGGTTTTGGCTCTCTGCCAACTCTTTTCTGAGCCCAAATTAACAGATTCTCTTCCATTCTTAATGAAAACCCACCCAGATTATAATCCACGGTAATCTGGTCTCATTGACAGGTTTTCAGAGCTGCTGTTGATTATGGGATGTAATTAAAGAGGCTATGAGAGGAAAGTGAATCAGTTTGATGTCATTACAGCAGCAGACGTGCAATTAAATTAGCTTAATCTGTGTTGAGGCAGAAGAACCGACACCAGCCAGGATTGGTTTCCTCTTCCAGAGAAACACAGAGATGGAAAAAAACCATCTGGTTTCTGCTTCACACCACCGACCCAGAGCCCAAACATCCCATAAACCACTCACACAGGTTAGTAACAGGCAGCCAGACTGGTTTTAATCCCTGAAACTGGTTTGGGTCATCAGGTCTTGGACTTTAGCTGACTTTCCACCCATTTTCTTCTTCAGTCCATAACGCTCCAGGTTTCTGTGACCAGCTGATTAAAACCAGGTTTAATCTGACACAGCCGAAGAGAACCGAGGAGAACCTGCAGCAGAAACCTGGAGAAACTTCTAGCAGCTGAGGAACCATCGAGGCTCAGTTCTACTTACAGCCGGGCTGAGGGAAACGTTTCCACAAAGCTCTACCACTCTCCTCACTTTCTCAGGTCTGCCTGGTTCTTTAAAGAACCGGGTTGGTCTGCAGCTGTTGGACCCGGCGCTGAGCAGAACCTGCTTGAGAGACTTCAGCTGACTCCTCAGAGCTCTGATGAGGCCGTAGACGGCTCGCTCGCACCTCGCCCTGGCCTCGGCCGCGCTGACAGTCATCATGAACGGGACGCAGCAGCTCGGTCAGCTGGACTGAGATGCACAAACCAAAGACAGTCACGCTGATGGGGGGGGGGGGGGGGGGGGGAATTCCCCATCCTCTAGTTTCACCCCCTCGCCACGGACATGCAGCTGTGACCTTGGACTCAGAGTTTCCCCGTGCTGTTTCCCCGTGCTCCACCCTAACAGAAACACGGTCTGAGATCCTCCTGAACTCCCATCAGTCAGCCCGGAGTAGGAAAGTCTGTTTTATGTATAAATCCCTCTTATTCACTCATTCATTCACTCATTCACTCAGGTACATGCAGCTGTTCTAAACAGGAGCTGAAGCCAAACCCAAACACATTTGTGATAGAAACTAATTAAAGTTTAATTCTCTCAGTCAGGAAGTTGCTCCTAAATCGATTCCCTCAATAAAATAACAACAAACCTTCTAGATGCTCAAAAGACACAAAACATTTCTGTTTGACACAAACTTTAATCACTTAATCAACAAATTCCATCTTTATTCCTGAATAATTATTACTTATTTAATGTCATGGCATGTACTAGCACGAGTTAGCATGTCATGGCATTTACTAGCACGTGTTAGCATGTGATGGCATTTACTAGCACGCGTTAGCATGTGATGGCATGTACTAGCACGTGTTAGCATGTGATGGCATGTACTAGCAAGCGTTAGCATGTGATGGCATTTACTAGCACGTGTTAGCATGTGATGGCATGTACTAGCAAGCGTTAGCATGTGATGGCATGTACTAGCACGTGCTAGCATGTGATGGCATTTACTAGCACGTGTTAGCACGTCATGGCATTTACTAGCAAGCAGTAGCATGTCATAGCATGTACTAGCACGTGTTAGCATGTCATGGCATGTACTAGCACGTGTTAGCATGTGATGGCATGTACCAGCACGTGTTAGCATGTGATGGCATGTACTAGCACGTGTTAGCATGTCATGGCATGTACTAGCACGTGTTAGCATGTGATGGCATTTACTAGCACGTGTTAGCATGTGATGGCATGTACCAGCACGTGTTAGCATGTGATGGCATGTACTAGCAAGTGCTAGCATGTGATGGCATTTACTAGCAAGCATTATCATGTGATGGCATGTACCAGCACGTGTTAGCATGTGATGGCATGTACTAGCAAGCGTTAGCATGTGATGGCATGTACTAGCACGTGCTAGCATGTGATGGCATTTACTAGCAAGCATTATCATGTGATGGCATGTACCAGCACGTTAGCATGTGATGGCATGTACTAGCAAGTGTTAGCATGTGTTGGCATGTACCAGCACGTGTTAGCATGTGCTAGCTTTTGTTAGCATGCGATTGCATGTGTTAGCTTTTGTTAGCATGTACAAGCATACCTAGGGAGTCTTTCAGCAACATTTGAGTGAAAAAGCATTAAATCCCAATAAAAAAGCGTTTGCTGGTCTGCCACAAATAAAGACTTTTCTAAACAACTAAAATTGTGATTTCCTCAGTTATCTTCTTCTAACTTTAAAAAAACACTTTCATGAAAACATCACACAATAAACACCTCTAATAAACCTTTTTTCCGACTCTAAATTGTAGAATAGACACAGATTTGTTTAATATTTCTAAAAGAGGAACTTAAAATGAGCCGTATTTAACTAAACGCGAGCTCTGCAGCAGGTTTGCTGAGGAAAGCTGTTGTTGCTAACTAATTAAATTAAAATGTTACACAAAACCCAACAGAGCAATAAAATATTCTGATTTAATCTTTTAACGTTTGCTGTTTAAATTCAATTAAGAATAAATTGGGAAAATAAACATTTGAATAAATTAAACGGAAGATTCTTTATAAAAAGGCCCAATAAGACTTCTAACCATCTTCCTCCCATCATGACGCTGATTTTCGTTTCTAGAATCTGAAACGAAATCCAACAATAAACACGCTGACGCCTCAGATCAAACATCCCATAACTCCCAGCTGATCCACTAAAACTAGCTGACACCCCCCTCCTGCCACAGACACAATGTACACAATGCTGCTGGGGAGGTGGTGTCACGTTTCCTGGATTACCTCCACCTGTCAGCCTCCATCACAAACCAGTTCCTCCCAGACATACAATCAGAGCTCAGTTATGTGGGCTTTTAAAAAATAATTTCATTCTATAATTTTATTTAGATTAAGTAAACATCTCAAGCTTCAGAAATAAAAACAGATCTCTCAGCCCAAATGTGATACTGGCCCTTTAAATCCTAGGTGGAAATGAATTATAGTTCATATTTCAGCAGAATGGGTGAAAAGTGTTTGTTATATACTTAAAGAATCACTAAAAAATAAAAATAAAACTCGTGTTTGGAGAAGCCCTGCCTCCCCACTGGCCCCGCCTCCCCAGTAGCAACACTCTGACATGACCCCTAGGGGTGCTAATGAGTCATGGGAGCGTTTTTTCGCGCCACGCCTTTCGGAGGTTTTACACCATCATGGTTTTATTTTGAAAGGAGGAGCCAGGATGCATTTTAATTCATAAATAAACAAGTTCAGCTAAAATTAGTCGCCGTTAGGATGATGAATCAGTTTTATGTTGCTGCTAATAAAGAAGTCCACGTTCGTCCGGTTCAGACCGGTTCTCTGACCTGGTTTTGTTACTGATACACGCGTAAACGATTACACATGATCATAAATGAGCCTCAATAATAAACACTAATCTGACATTTTATTGTTTTGTCATTTTGTTTTTCAGATTTCTTTAGCTAATAAAAATATTTGTATCATCATATTTAACATATTTCATCTCCTTCCTGCTTCTAAACAGTGAAAATTCACTTTTCCTGATAAAGAAGTAATTAGCTTAATTTGAACTTCATTCCATTTTACAAACATAAAGAAAAGTTTATTCATAACGAAGAAAAATGAGAAATAGTGCTAACAGGGAGCTTTCGTTAGTCTACGTGTGATGGAGGAAGTGACACCACATTAATGCCCCTCATTCCCTCTGCTAATATAAAAGTAGATGCTAGAGGGACCCGAGTAATAAACACAGCCATTGTGTTGTTGTTGTTGTTGTTTATCCTCAGAGGTTGTGTTTGTCTGCAGATCGCTGAGATATCCTGTTGATTAAAAGCTTTTCCACTGTTGCTCACAGCTTGACTCACAGTCGGTCAAAGCTTCAACTTAACACCTCAAATGTCAATGTGTGTGTGTGTGTGTGTGTGTGTGTGTGTGCGTGTAGCTCTCCATGGCAGCAGCAGGATCACAAAGTGAGTGAGCAGGATTCCATTCCAAACAATCTGCTCTAAACCCGTTACGCAATCATATTAACAGGCCGGATGGACAGAGAGCTCTCTCTCTCTCTCTCTCTCTCTCTCTCTCTCTCTCTCTCTCTCTCTCTCTCTCTCTCTCTCTCTCTCTCTCTCTCTCTCTCTCTCTCTCTCTCTCTCTCTCTCTCTCTCTCTCTCTCTCTCTCTCTCTCTCTCTCTCTCTCTCTCTCTCTCTCTCTCTCTCTCTCTCTCTCTCTCTCTCTCTCTCTCTCTCTCTCTCTCTCTCTCTCTCTCTCTCTCTCTCTCTCTCTCTCTGTGTGTGTGGAAAGTTAAATCTTAGATAATTTGCTGAAAAACCCAAATTTCCTCCACAGGAAATCAGAATATTTCTGAACTAAAGTTTTTGAAGTTTTTTTAATTTCACCACAGAAGAAGAGAGAAAAGAGCGCCGCCTACAGGATGACGCCACAGCATTAAACCACAAAACCTCACCTGCTGCATTTAAATACAGTTTTAATGATGTTGGCTTCATCAGAACGTGATCTTCAGCTCTCGCTGGAGCAGATCGCAGCCGAGTGGGAAGCAGCTGGGATGAGAAGCAGCTCCTCTAAATCTGAGACCATGGTCTTCAGTAGGAAAAGGGTAGAATGCCTTCTCCGGGTCAGGATGAGGTCCTGCCCCAAGTGGAGGAGTTTTTTGGGCCATTCCCATCTGTACCGGGTCGGCCCGGGCCGGGTAGCCCCAGTCGGCCCCAGCCTGGCCCGGTTGATTCCACACATCCTTGCCTTAAGCCCATGTGGGCTGATTCTACCCACCAATCAGAGGCTTGCTCTAATGGAAGGTGTGAATTTGCTGTCAGCAGTGGGTGTGTTGGCCCTGGTCGGCCTGAAGCAGACCCCCTCGAGAAGAGGGCTGAGAATGAGCCTTGGTTGGCCCGGAAAAATACCAGGCCACCCAGATATGTAAACAACCTACGCTACCCGGCCCGGGCCGACCCGGTACAGATGGGAATGGCCCATAAGTATCTCGGGGTCTTGTTCACGAGTGAGGGAAAGCTGGAGCGTGAGATCGATAGGCGGATTGGTGCTGCATCTGCAGTGATGCGGGCGTTGTACCGGTCTGTCGTGGTGAAGAGAGAGCTGAGTCAGAAGGCGAAGCTCTCGATTTACCGGTGGATCTACGTTCCTACCCTCACCTATGCTCACGAGCTGTGGGTAGTGACCGAAAGAACGAGATCACGGATACAAGCGGCCGAAATGAGTTTTCTCTGCAGGGTGGCCGGGCTCTCCCTTAGAGATAGGGTGAGAAGCTCGGTCATCTGGGAGTAGGGCTGCTCAATTAATCGAATTTTAATCACGATTACGATCTGAGTTTTGAACGATTATAAAAAACAAAACAAGCCGATTATTTGCTCCTCCCGCTTGCGCTGCCCTGAGTTGCAAATGAAGCGCTCCTCCACAGTGTTGCCAACTTAGCGACTTTGACGCTATTTCTAACAGCTTTTCAGACCCCCTTCTTGACTTTTTAATCCTAAAAGTACCTAGCGAACACCTCAGAAACATCTCTGGTAACCCTTAGCTACTTTCTGGATAACTATCGTCGACGTTTCCTGCAGGTTAGCTAAACACTCCGCCTGCACTCCGGACCGTTCTTCAGGACATTATAGGAAAGGGAATGATGTAGTGATGTGTCGGTCGCTAAAGACAGCTCTCGGAGCCGGCTCCTTGTTGGATTAACCAGAGTGAGTGACACACACACCGTACCTGCGGACTCCTGAGCCGCTAAAAACAGCTAAATGTGCGCGTGCGGCGCGCTAAACACACATGCAGCTTGCCCCTGATTGCTGTGAGACCGGGTTGGGTGGTGGGGGGTGCAGCTGTGGTTGGGACAATTATTACATTAACTGATGGACTTGTAAATAAATAGTTTGTAAATAAGGTAGAAATAAGTTCTTCACGCTGATAAATAATAACTAATCTCTCTGAGGACACGGTGCTAGTGCACTCTCCTACAGCACCTTGACACAACTCAATAAATGTTATGCAACATTTTGTGAACATCAATTTATTTGCATTTATTTGTTATAAATGCCACTGTATAATTCTTGCTGTCAGTATTTGCAAGATATTGGTATTTGGTTCTGTACTGGTTAGACTTAAATGAGTTAAACCAAGGTCTACAGCCCTTGGGTCATAAACTATGAGCTATAAGTATATTGGTCTTTTATACAGGGAATCAGGAGTTCTTTTAGTGATCATCTTGTTTCTTATTTTTGTCCTGATTGTGCCCTGAGCAATTTTATGACTGAATAAAAACAAATAAAATCAACATAAATTGAAAAATCGTCCTAAATAATCGTGATCTCAATTTCAGTCACCATAATCGTGATTATTATTTTTGCCATAATCGAGCAGCCCTATCTGGGAGGGGCTCGGAGTAGACCTGCTGCTCCTCCACATCGAGAGGGGCCAGCTGAGGTGGCTCGGGCATCTGGTCAGGATGCCTCCTTGACACGTCCAACCAGGAGGAGACCTAAAGGAAGACCCAGGACACGGTGGAGGGACTACGTCTCTCACCTGGCCAGGGAACGCCTTGGAATTCCCCCGGAAGAGCTGGCCCAAGTGGCTGGGAGAGGGAAGTCTGGGACTCTCGACTTAGGCTACTGCCCCCATGACCCGACTCCGGATAAGCGGATGAAAATGGATGGAACTTTGTTTTTGTCCCAAATGTATAAAATACAAAAATGAAATATTTATTTGGTTTCATGTCGTGAATATTAAACATTTAATCTGCAGCTCCTGTTTGAGATTAACAAACATTAAAGCTCTAAAATCTAAACTTCTTAAACAAATGAAAATATTAACTATAAAGCAAAATTTTTAAAACTCCACTAAATATAATAAGAACATAAATAATTTTATACCTTTAAAAGTGATTAAAAAACTGTGATTTCACATTTTAAATAAATATCTGAAGATCTGCTCTGTTCTGCTAAACGTGTAAATTTATATTTATTATAATAAAATCTGAAACATAGATTATTTAATCATCTAAAGAAAATCTTCAGGAAAAGTAATTTAAAGCTTTTTGACTCCGTTTATTTCCTATTTAGCTGCTGAGGAAATTAAAGCTAGAAATAAATGAATTTGAATGAAACGCGTTGAGATGAATCCTGGAGCTGCAGGCGAGTGACGGAGTGAATCTAATCTAGGCTGAGATGTGCAGATTATTACCCACACCTACGGATTTATCAGACTCTAGGCTTTTAGGCTCTAACCTGAGACTCGACTGAATGAAGGCAGACAAAAGAGGAAGATGGAGACGTGGGCGGAGCTTATCTGCTGCAGAGGCAGAACTAACAAGAGCATTAAGAATGGATGAGGAGGAGAGAGAGGACATCATCATTTATTCACGAGCTGGAGGAAAAAGATCCCGAATCAGAGCTCCGAGTGAGCCCGGCCTCAGATTCTAACACCAAAAACCTGACAGACAGAACTCAGGGCAGAGAGAAGCCCAGCCGAGGGTCATCAGACACCACTGTCCACCTGACTGAGACGTCCAATCAGAGCTCATATTAAGATTCCGTGTGAGATGATGGAAAACAGTTAAATGAATGAAGCCCTAATCCAGATAAAACTAACTAAACCCTGACAAACATCTTCATAAACAACAGGATTTAGGCGAACCAGGTGAGAAAGCCACGCCCCCTTTGAATCCAGGAACCAAGCTGGACCTGGAGGGGCGTGGCCAGGTGAGGAGTCCGCTGTAGTCGCAATAACCTGATGATTCAGGAGGTTCCTGGATCTCTAGAGGTTCTGACACCCATCAGGAGGTGGATGGCCCAGATGGACATGAGGAGACATGAAGGGGAAGAGAAACGCCATCACCATGGCAACCACCGCGAGAAACTGTCTGAAAACACACAGTTTTGCACCCCGTTATCCAGAGCTCCTCCAGCCTCTGCTCCTCTAATAAATACAAGCTGATCAGCTGACTCACATCAGCAGAGATGCATCATGGGAGAACTCCGACCCAGCGCTGCAGACCAAACTAGCGAGCGCCGAACTGCAGGAGGACTCTAAATGATGCAGGTACCAGCAGGACAAATGGGTTACATCAACCCTAACAGCTGGCATGAGCAGAATGAATCATTTAAGCTAACAGGTGTGGAACATCTCGCATGGCCTGTAGGAAGTAGAGGATCTAGACCATGAAACTTACTTCACGGCAGAAACAAGCAGCAGGAACGAGTCTGGACGTGAAACCCGAGGAGCCGGTTCTGAACCATCCTTCTTACACAACAAGCTGCTTTCATAACAGCTGGAATGTTTTCTCAAACACAACAAAACCTGGGAGCTGACAGAAAAATACATTTCATGTTAACAACGGCGAAGAGCCATTTTACACATTTGTGTCTGAAGCTGAAGCTAGCTCGCGTTAATGAAGCTTTCTCCACAGGAAGAGCCCAGAGTGGGACCCGGTTATGATGAAGGAGCTTTTTCTGCTCAGTCAATCAGAAACTGTCATCATCAGCATCATCCCATCACCTCTGAGGCAGCATCAGCATCCAGAACCAGAACCTGAACTCTGTCGACTCGACTCAGACAGGAAGTCAGTGGACATGACTCTCAGGGACACGTTTCAGCTGATTTTGGGACAGACAGACATCCGGTTCTGGAAAGATCGCAAAGAAAAAGGTGGAAAAGGTTTGTTCCTGCCTTGGAGATCAATCACCTCTCCGCCTTTGTTCTCCAGAAATAAAACAGTCAGGAAGTTAAACAATGATAAAAATCCCTGAAAAGCCCAAATTCCTCACAACAGACTAAAATTAGTCCTTTTGTTTGTGTTTGGGAAGTCCACGCCACGGCGGGGGCGGGGTTAAAGGGTGGACAATCAGAAACACGTTCTACTGGGATATGCAGAAGGTTCTAGATCAGCACAGAAATACACCCGAGGATGAATCAGAAACATGGAGGTTAGAGCTCAAACGCACCGCTTTTGATGGCAACAGCACCGCTTACAACCGCAAAGCTCTCCAGAGAGCAGTGCGGTGTGCAGAAAGGATTATTGGAGGTGAGCTGCCCTCCCTCCAGGACATCTACAGGAAGCGGTGCCTGAGGAAAGCGGGGAGGATCATCAAGGACTCAAGTCACCCCAGCCATAAACTGTTCAGACTACTTCCATCAGGAAGGAGGTTCTGCAGCATCCGGTCCAGAACCAGCAGACTGACAGACAGCTTTTTCCATCAGGCCATCAGACTGCTGAACACGGCGCAGACACCTCACCCTCACTACTGAAACTCCAACATTACACGCTCCATACTGTACATTAATGCCACTGCTCTGCACATACCAACCTCTGATTGTATATTTTATATCTCTTATCTTATTGTTTACTTTATTCATTTGTATACTTAGATTAGCCATTTTTATATTTTACTTGTTTTTACGTTACTGTATTTTTACAACGCTGTTGCTGTGAAGCTCGCACACAAGAATTTCACTCGCATGTCCTGTACCAGTGTACCTGCACATGTGACGTGACAATAAAAGTGATTTGATTTGATTTTACAGAGGCTGCAGGCTCTGATTCTCACCAGCAGGGGAAGAGATGAGCTGTTAGTAGAGAATAAACTTACTGATCAAAACTATGAAACCACATTTAAAACACTAATGTTACACAAGTGTGTTCAGTTCAGGGGCGTCCAAGCTGCATTTCAGGTTCTACGTTCTAAGGTTTAAATGTTCGTCCTGCTCTAAACCTCAGAAAACGTGAATAAAAATGTGTCTGCATCAACATCCTGCTGGAGGACCAAAACCGGCCACAATCGGCCCACGGGCCACAGCTTGAACACCCCCCCTGATGCATGAAACTAATATTTCTGTGATATTCAGACATTAGGTAATTAAACCTATGACTGGCAGCACTGCTATAAAAGCACATAAAAGGTACTACGGAAGCCCGGCGGTCCAAAAACAAAATCGTGGGAATAAAAATGTGTTTTGAGGATCATCAACGATTGGACCAAAGAAACACGCATAACTTTTAGTCGACGCAACAGAGAACATGAAAGTATATAAGTCATACCCAGCCAGTGCCTGTTGCCCTCGTTCTGCCAGCTGCTGAAACAAGACATTTCAAAATTTGAACACTAATTTCATTAATTCCGCATTTCAACTATGACATCATCCATTCACCATAAAAACAGCAAACCTACGCATCCAGTGAAGCTTTTAGCTTCGACTCACAGAAAAAACTCAATAAGAAACAGGAACATCCAAAATCTAAAGTTTAGATGGATTTATCATTAAGTTCCTGAGGCAGATGAACTCTAAAACCCCAGAATCCTGTGTCAGAACCATCAGAACCAGGCTGACTGGTACCAGCACGTCTACCTGCTTCGGTCTGCCCCTGGCGTGAAATAAAAGCGTCTTCATCTCGCTCTTCTCCTGTCGCTGCTGCTCTCTGACTAACTCAAAGTCCGTCCAGCTGTTCGCCGGGCCGATTACAGCACGTCCTGTCATTGTTTCCACGGCAACAACATCTGCACAGGAAGGCACCCATCTGCCCTGCGGCCGTGCACGCCCAGAAAGTCCCAAAACCCCAGCAAACGTTACAGAAAACTCAAAGCCAAGGTTAATGTGTTTATTAAAGCCTGAGGAGCAGTGGTGAGATTTCCCACAGGACAGTGAATGCATCGTCAGTTCAAGAACCTTTCTAATGTTTTACAAAAGAAAAACAGATTAAAAGATAAGAAGCAAACAGAAAAAGTGAAATGACCAAAAATGAGGAATTAGGGATGATTTGTGTTCCTGCAGCTGACAGGAAAAGCAGGAAGTGACATGAAATTCTTCAGGAGAGGGAGGAGGAGGAGGAAGGATGGACAGTTTAGAGCCGGAGTGTTAAATTCCTCAGTTGGTTTAAATAAAACCCAAAAAGGAAACTTCCATTCAGGAATGTTCTCGAACCTGGAAAAGGTTCGTTGGTGAAAAGTTAGAAGATGATTTTAGTTTATTCCTTCAAACCTCGTTTTTCAACAAGAAGATAAAAGAATTCTCCTCAGATTCAACCGCTCATGTTTGTAGAGTCGTTTGGAACGAGGAAGGTTTCAAACCGGCTCAAAGATCCTCGGTGAGACTCAGGGTGCCATCATGAGGACGCCATCATCAGGGCGCCATCATGAGGGCGCCATCATCAGGGCGCCATCATGAGGACGCCATCATCAGGGCGCCATCATGAGGGCGCCATCATCAGGGCGCCATCATGAGGACGCCATCATCAGGGCGCCATCATGAGGGCGCCATCATCAGGGCGCCATCATGAGGACGCCATCATCAGGGCGCCATCATGAGGGCGCCATCATCAGGGCGCCATCATGAGGACGCCATCATCAGGGCGCCATCATGAGGGCGCCATCATCAGGGCGCCATCATGAGGGCGCCATCATCAGGGCGCCATCATGAGGGCGCCATCATCAGGGCGCAGTCCTCAGGGCACGAGAATTCAGAACTAAATCATCACTTCTTTTTCTTCCTGTAACTTTATTTTCCAAGTGTGCAGAAGCAAAACGCTTCAGTGTGATTGAAAAATTATCATTTCTCACACTTCTGTCTCAGAAACCAGACAAAACTGGTTTGTTTTAAATTTACTTCACCAACCTGCTCCTCCTTGAACCGTCACCCTATCGTGGTGGAGGAGTTTGAGTGCCCTAATGATCCTAGGAGCTATGTTGTCTGGGGCACTTTGTGCCCCTGGTAGGGTCTCCCATGACAAATTGGTCTTAGGTGAAGGGTGAGACAAAGAACGGTTCAGAGGATCTTTCATGGATATAAATTCAAAGAGTCGGAGTACCCGGCCCGGAGGGTTACCGGAGTCCCACTCTGGAGCCAGGCATGGGGTTGGGGCCCGTGGGCGAACGCCTGGTGGCCGGGCTTTCGCCCATGGGGCCCGGCCGGGCCCAGCCCGAACCGGATACATGGGCTCATCCAACTGTGGACCCACCACCCGCAGGAGGAACATGAAGGGTCCGGTGCAATGTGGATCGGGTGGCAGACTGAGGCGGGAGCCTTGGCGGTCCGATCCCCGGACAAGGAAACTGGTTTTTGGGACATGGAACGTCACCTCGCTGGCGGGGAAGGAGCAGGAGCTTGTGGCAGGGGTTGAGCGGTACAGGCTAGATATAGTCAGTCTCACCACGACACATAGCATTGGCTCTGGAACCGAAGTCCTTGAGAGGGGTTGGACACTCGCCTTTGCTGGAGTTGCTCCGGGTGAGAGGCGGAGGGCTGGGGTTGGCTTTTTGTTAGCCCCAAGACTCTCTGCCTGTGTGTTGGGGTTTACCCCGGGGGACGAGAGGGTAGCTTACCTGCGCCTTCGGGTCAGGGAACAGGTCCTGACTGTTGTTTGTGCTTATGGGCCAAATATCAGTTCAGAGTACCCACCCTTTTTGGAGTCCCTGGGACGAGTGCTAGACAGTGCTCCATCAGGGGACTCCATTGTCCTGCTGGGGGACTTCAATGCTCACGTGGGCAATGAAAACTTGACCTGGAGGGGTGTTATTGGGAGGAACGGCCCGCCTGATCTGAACTTGAGGTTCTGGCAAACTGTCCGGCGCCTCAGGAGAGGAAGGCAGCAACTCGCTCCCACTGTTTACAGTGGTGATGGGGAGCTGCTGACGTCAACTGGGGATATAGTCAGACAGTGGAAGGAATACTTTGAGGAGCTCCTCAATCCCACCTACGCACATTCTGAGGAGGAACCAGAGCCGAGAGCCCCGGGGATGGATGAGGTTCGTCCTGGGTATCTCAAGGCTATGGATGTTGTAGGGCTGTCGTGGTTGACACGTCTCTGCAACATTGCGTGGTCATCGGGGGCAGTTCCTGTGGAGTGGCAGACCAGGGTGGTGGTCCCCATCTTTAAGAAAGGTGACCTGAGGGTGTGTTCCAACTATAGGGGGATCACACTCCTCAGCCTCCCTGGAAAGGTCTACTCCAAGGTACTGGAGAGGAGGGTCCGATCGATAGTTGAATCTCAGATAGAGGAGGAGCAATGTGGTTTTCGTCCTGGCCGTGGAACTGTGGACCAGCTCTATACCCTTGCAAGGGTGATGGAGGGGGCATGGGAGTTTGCCCAACCAATCCACATGTGTTGTGGATTTGGAGAAGGCTTATGACCGTGTCCCCAGGGGCACCCTGTGGGGGACGCTCCAGGAGTATGGGGTGGGTGGCTTTCTGTTAAGGGCCATTCAGTCCCTTTACCAGAGGAGCGTGAGTTTGGTCCGCATAGCCGGTAGTAAGTCAGACCTGTTCCCAGTGAGGGTTGGACTCCGCCAGGGCTGCTCTTTGTCACCGGTTCTGTTCATTACCTTTATGGACAGAATTTCTAGGCGCAGCCGTGGTGTGGAGTGTGTCGAGTTTGGTGGCAGGAGAATCTCGTCTCTGCTTGTTGCGGATGATGTGGTCCTCCTAGCTTCATCCAGCTCTGACCTTCAGCTCTTGCTGGGTCGGTTCGTGGCCGAGTGTGAAGCGGCTGGGATGAGGATCAGCACCTCCAAATCTGAGACAGTGGTTCTCGACCGGAAAAGGGTGGCTTGCCAACTCCGAGTCGGGGGAGAGGCCCTACCTCAAGTGGAGGAGTTTAAGTATCTCGGGGTCTTGTTCACGAGTGAGGGTAGGAGGGATCGGGAGATCGACAGGCGGATTGGTTCGGCGTCTGCAGTGATGCGGACGCTGAACCAATCTGTCGTGGTGAAGAGGGAGGTAAGCCAGAAAGCCAGGCTCTCGATTTACCGGTCGATCTACGTCCCAATCCTCACCTATGGTCATGAGCTTTGGGTAATGACCGAAAGAACGAGATCGCGGATACAAGCGGCCAAAATGAGTTTCCTCCGTAGGGTGGCTGGGCTCAGCCTTAGAGATAGGGTGAGGAGCTCGGACATTCGGTAGGGACTTGGAGTAGAACCGCTGCTCCTCCGGATCGAAAGGAGCCAGTTGAGGTGGTTTGGGCATCTGGTCAGGATGCCTCCTGGACGCCTCCCTGGGGAGGTGTTTCGGGCATGTCCTGCCGGCAGGAGACCCCGGGTCGACCCAGGACACGTTGGAGAGGTTACATCTCCAATTGGTCCGGGAACGCCTTGGGGTCCTGCCGGAAGAGCTGGAGGAGGTGGCCGGGGAGAGGACGGTCTGGAGCTCCCTAGTTGGGATGCTGCCCCCGCGACCCGGACCCGGATAAGCGGAGGAAGACGACGACGACAACCTGCACTCCTCGACCCAACAGGGTCAGAACCAGTGGCCCTCGGTTAGTGATGGAAGAAAACAGAGAAGAGACTTCCTGTTGATATTTAGTCACTTATCAGGATTAATCCACTCAGATCTGATGATCACGTGATCCAATCAGGCTAAAAACAACAACAACAAAAACAGGAAGTTGGCTTTTAATCAGACTAATTAGTCATCAGCTGACTCAGAGCTGCTTCTGTTCAGGTTCCTCTGGAGGAGATCCATGAGCAGAAATCAGAGGGAACCCAAAATAAACGATTCTGATGCTCAGACCAAGTGATCAGCTCTTTAATAACCGATCATTAGACTTTAATCACATAAATGACATAATATTAAAGGTCAGAGGTCATGGAATTTAGTCCATTGGTTTGTGTGTGTGTGTGTGTGTGTGTGTCTGTGTGTGTGTGTGTGTGTGTGTGTGTGTGTGTGTGTGTGTGTGTGTGTGTGTGTGTGTGTGTGTGTGTGTGTGTGCTGCTCTCTGATTGGTCTACTCATGAACTGAGGGAAGGGCTGCATCCAGGAAAAGTGGCGCCGGGTTACACAGATTACATCATCGCCCAGTGACCTCACAATGGCAAAACCCACAATGGTCTGTTCACAGCATGTACACACACACACACACACACACACACACACACACACACACACACACACACACACACACACACACACACACACACACACACACACACACAGTGACTCTGACTGGTTCCAGAAGAAAATGTTCTGACAGAAGAGATTAAACAAATCTTCCTCCTGTCCACCTATTATATGCCTTCTAAACACACACACACACACACACACACACACACACACACACACACACACACACAGACAATCCTCACCCGCTCTCTGCCTCTTCCTATCAATCAATACTTCCTCTCTGTTTCCATCAATATCCACTTTAGTGGGCGTGGGAGGGGCGGACGTTTCCATTTTAGGTTTTAGGCCACAACACACACACTTCCTGCCTGCCTCCCACACACACACACACACACACACACACACACACACACACACACACACACACACACACACACACACACACAACTAAAATGACGGGTTCATTATGATATTATAATAATTATAATAATAATAATTATTTTATATAATAATAATAATTATAACAATTATTATTATTATATAACAATAATAATAACTATTATGATTATTATAAATATTATTATTGTTATTATTATAAACGAAAATTTATTAGATTATCATTGATCTCGATTAAAATAAAGGTAAAAATGAACATTTATGAAGCTTTTCTCTTGTTGTTCACATTAAAGAGTTAAAAAATCTTTCAAAAACAAAACAAAATCCTTTTGATGAGGTTTGGGAATTCTGGTCATCTAAGGACATCTGTTGGGAGTTTTAGCTCTTGTCTCTCAGACTAACACCTCTTTTGTCCTCACTTGTCCACATTCCTCAGATGATGAGTTCCCCGTCTGCCTGAATCAGGAGTCTTTACCTGGGAACGTCTGGAGAATTGATCCAGAACCAGTTAAAAGGAACACCGAGGTGGATCAGAACTCCATCAGGTTTAATTATTAATAATAAAACCAACTGATCTGATTCCAGTCAAGACAGACTTCAGTTGTCACGACAACAGCAGCAAACAGGACGAGCAGCAAACATTTGCAAGAGAATATTCATCTAAAGATTCAAAATTCACCTAAAAACAACAAAAACCGCAGCGTGGTGTAGAGACTGAGGTCAGACTGGAGCTGTCCCACAGAGGATATGTGACCTCATCCTTTAGTGTAACACACACACACACACACACCACACACACACACACACACAAACACGGTTGGATAGCAGCAGATGGGAGCAGATGTTAGCTGGTCCCTCAGAGGGCAGCGATGTTCCTGATGCTGTCTGGAAAACATGTTCTGCCCCGCCGTCTGTGTGTGTGTGTGTGTGTGTGTGTGTGCTCAGGATGTGTGTGTGTGTGTGTGTGCGTGTGTGTGTGTGTGTGTGTGTGTGTGTGTGTGTGTGTGTGCGTGCGTGTGCGTGTGTCTGTGTGTGTGTGTGCGTGCGTGCGTGCGTGTGTGTGTGTGTGTGCGTGCGTGCGTGTGCGTGCGCGCGTGTGTGTGTGTGTGTGTGTGTGTGTGTGTGAGTGCTCAGGATGTGTGTGTGTGTGTGTGTGTGCGTGCGCGTGCGTGCGTGCGTGTGTGTTTGTGTGAGTGCTCAGGATGTGTGTGTGTGTGTGTGTGTGTGTGTGTGTGTGTGCGTGCGTGCGTGTGTGTGTGTGTGTGTGAGTGCTCAGGGTGTGTGTGTGTGTGTGTGTGTGTGTGTGTGTGTGTGTGTGCTCAGGATGTGTGTGTGTGTGTGTGTGTGTGTGTGTGTGTGTGTGCGTGTGTGCGTGAGTGCTCAGGGTGTGTGTGAGGGTGAATAACCACTAAGGTGAACATGAAGCAGCAGACACAGCAACAACCAGTGAGAGTTGTGAACCCAGAAAGTGAAAACACCAGCAGGCTCTAATCCTCTAACTTCCTCTTTCATTAAACTCATCAAATAAATCAGGAGCCGTAATATTTCTACTCTCACGCGTTCACTCGTGTAAAACTTTGTTTTCACGGCAACCAGAACATTACATTTATGGAAATGAGCAGAGGATTCTTTTGGTGGCATTCTGAGTTACCATGGCAACACAATTCACCAAAATGACTCATAAACACCACAGAAATGTACGGCGACTCCTGGGAAACTCCGGAGCTCTAACGACGACGACTTTCAGCAACATGACGTAGAAATAAAGAGCATCGTTAGTTGGATTTGACCAACGTCGACCCGCACAGCCCGGGAGAAACCAGAGGAGCAGTTAGTCATTAACGGCTCTAGGATGTATCCACACACACACACACACACACACACACACACACACACACACTCCAGTACACCCCCGTGTGTTTGTGCTCCAGCCCAAGCTCTCCTCCCTAACACCAGATCCATAAACCATCTCCCCTGCATTTAAAAATCGATGCCTGCAGCTGAGATGAAAGAGACTGAGTGGAAACGTCCAGCTGCTGGTCCTCATCACCACACGGGTCTGAAACGTGATGGACCGACGCTGCTTCAGGTGAAGCTTTAGGAGGTCAACGGAGGTAGAACCAGAACCAGCTGGGTCAACGCAACACGACCAGACAGGTAACCAGGTGTGATTATCAGACGTATCTGAACTGGAGCTGCGAGAATAAAAACGTAATCATTATTATTAAACAGGATTACACCAGAGATCGCCTTTTAAAAGGACTGCAGAATCAGTTTACACCAGCAGGAGGCAGCGCTGAGCAGCTTAGTGCTGATTAAACCTTTGAGACTTTAAATAAACTAATTTTATTCAACAAGAATGAAAACAAACTAGCATAAAAACACGAGCCTTTAGTATAAGAGTTACATCAAATAGTTTTTATAATCAAGCGTTCGTTTAAAAAGGCATAAAAAGGGTTTTAATGTAACGTAAGGTCATATTAACATAAAGGTACTGCTAATTCTTCACCCGGTTAACCTCCAGCCGACCCGAACATCAATCATTTAACGTAGCTAGATGCTGAGCTACGTTATTTAAGCGTTTTGGGGTCTTTTATCGTTGTTGTGGTCTTGCTGCATCGCGATATTATCGATATTTTGAGCCGTGTCTCAAAAATCGTATCTGAAACTTTCCTATAGGTTCACCAAGATCCGTTTAAACAGCAAGAAAACGGTTTAGAGAGAGGCGAGTAACGACGGAGAAACTAATGATAACTCACCACCGCGATGCTAAACCGGTATCGGATCTGGAGGATTTCTCTCCCCAAACTTGGCCACTCGGTTAAAGTCTGCTTTCCTGAGCAGCGATTAACAAGAACAATAAAAAATATTTACTCTACTGTGATGTCATCTGTATCGTACTAATAATAATGATTTCTGCCACAAACTCTGATGTTTAAATGGTTTCTAATGGGTTCCCAGTTCAAATAAATAGACGAGTTAACTAACATTATAACCCGGATAACTAAACCATGATGGGAGGCTTACGCGTCTTATTATGTTGAGTTTTTGTCTAACATGACGTCTGATATCAGCTAAAATGTTTAAATAACTCCAGGAGCGTGTTAGCGGAGGCTATATTGTCCCAACATGACTCATGGTTTTAATAACTGCTTCACTTTCATTCCAGTAATTATCCAACGGGCGTGGGCGTCGCCGCTCTGCTGCACACATAAATCACCAGAGCAGCTGAAACTCACGAGGACGCCAGCGTCAAACCACCTGAAGCTCGTTTACTCGTCAATAAATCCTCTACAGCAGCTGGGTCAGAGATCAGAACCAGAACCCAAAAACACAATCCCAGCCTCGTCTGGACTCCAGATCAGGACAGCAGGTGGACTTACGGTGCAGGAAGACATGGTGTCGTCCTCGCCCACCGAGTCCCCGAGTTCATGATGTGACACCTGCAAGACAAAACACAAGCAGATTAACTCGGCTGTCCGGGTGACCCGGCAGGCGGATCAGACGACCTGGATTCACATTCCTGCATGTTTACATAAAACAGCCGAGGACTGGAACCGGATCCAAAGGTGTCACCTTTACCCCCCCCCCCCAAACGCCTCTCCAACGTGCCAAACGCCATTGACTGTGAGTGTTAGCCCACTCAAGTCGGTTACGACGATGGATGGTAGTCAGGTCCAGACCCCCGATAAGGACCACGAGCATGCAGACGAGCTTCCCTGAGACGGTTTCTGACAGTTTGTGCAGAAATTCTCTGGTTATGTAAACCGATTGTGCTGCAGCTATCCAGATGGCTGGTGTCAGGCATCCTGGACGTGAACATGCTGGATGTGAAGGTCCTGGGCTGGTGTGGTTACACGTGGTCTGTGGTTGTGAGGCCGGTTGGATGTACTGTCAGATTCTCTGAAGCGCCTTTGGAGACGGCGTATGGTAGAGAAATGAACATTAATTTCACAGACAACAACTCTGGTACACATTCCTGTGGTCAGCACTCCAGTTGGATGCCCCCTCAAAGGTTGAGACATCTGTGGCATTGTGCTGTTTGAACAACCTGCACCTTTCAGGGTGTCCTTTTATTATGGGCAGTCTAAGGCCCACCTGTACATTATACATGCTGTCTAATCAGCCCCTTGATATGCCACACCTATGAGGTGGGATGGATTATCTTGGTAAAGGAAAAGTGCTCACTAACACACATGTAGACAGATCTCAGAACAACGTCTGAGAGTCACGGCTTTTTTTAGATGTTTGAGTTCAGCTCATGAAAAGTGGGAGCAAAAACAAAAGAGTTGTGTTTATATTTTTGTTCAGTGTAAAATAAAGAATAAGTTCAAAATAATAATGAGTAACAAGTCGAGGAAATTTTTTCTAAAGATTTAGAATAAAGTTAAAAAGTTAACAAAGACTTTAAAGTTCAGAGGATGAAATTTAAGCTCTTAAATGGAAATCAGTCGTAGTGGGAATGTAGTGGGAATATGACGGGAACGAGGCGGGAAGTGGGTGAAACGAAGTTAAACGTTCGTTTTAAAATAACCAAACAAAGGTTTGTAGAGAGGAACGAAACCATCAGATGGTCCGACTCGCCTGTTAAAGCTCAGGAATGTTCCGGAACAAGTAAAAAAATCTGATTACAGCTGACGCACTTCTGGAATATTTGTGCAACAAGCTGAGGTGGATTTAATCCGCCAGACAGAAACGAGGTGATCTGGGTTCTGGACGGTTCGATTATCAGATCATTTTACGTTTTGAAGAGGAATAATCAGCTGTTCAACCGTTTATTAATGTTTATTAATGTTGGACTTCATCGACCTTTAGATGAAATCAGACTGTTCTTGGTTATATTAAACTTAAACAATAATAACAATATCCTTGAACCGTCACCTTATCGTGGTGGAGGAGTTTGAGTGCCCTAATGATCCTAGGAGCTATGTTGTCTGGGGCACTTTGTGTCCCTGGTAGGGTCTCCCATGACAAATTGGTCTTAGGTGAAGGGTGAGACAAAGAATGGTTCAGAGGATCCGGCGGTCCGATCCCTGGACAAGGAAACTGGTTTTTGGGACATGGAACGTCAACTCGCTGGCGGGGAAGGAGCAGGAGCTTGTGGCAGAGGTTGAGCGGTACCGGCTAGATATAGTCGGACTCACCTCGACACATAGCATTGGCTCTGGAACCGAAGTCCTTGAGAGGGGTTGGACACTCTCCTTTGCTGGAGTTGCTCCGGGGGAGAGGCGGAGGGCTGGGGTTGGCTTTTTGTTAGCCCCAAGACTCTCTGCCTGTTTGTTGGGGTTTACCCCGGGGGACGAGAGGGTAGCTTCCCTGTGCCTTCGGGTCGGGGAACGGGTCCTGACTGTTGTTTGTGCTTATGGGCCAAATATCAGCTCAGCCCACCCTTTTTGGAGTCCCTGGGACGAGTGCTAGATAGTGCTCCATCAGGGGACTCCATTGTCCTGCTGAGGGACTTCAATGCTCACGTGGGCAATGACAGCTTGACCTGGAGGGGTGTGATTGGGAGGAACGGCCCGCCTGATCTGAACTCGAGTGGTGTTTCATTATTGGACTTCTGTGCAAGCCACAGTTTGGCCATAACGAACACCATGTTCGAACATAAGGATGCCCATCGGTACACTTGGTACCAGGGCAGACTAGGTCGCAGGTCGATGATAGATTTTGTAGTCGTATCATCTGACCTGCGGCCGTATGTTTTGCACACCCGAGTGAAGAGAGGAGCGGAGCTGTCAACTGATCACCACCTGGTGGTGAGTTGGATCAGATGGCAAGGGAACATGCCGCGTAGACCTGGCAGACCCAAACGCATAGTGAGGGTCTGCTGGGAACGCCTGGCAGAAGAACCTGTCAAGACGGTCTTCAACTCCCACCTCCGGCAGAGCTTTGACCGCGTCCCGAGAGCAGTGGGGGACATTGACTCCGAGTGGGCCTTGTTCCACTCTGCGATTGTCGAGGCGGCTGTTGCTAGCTGTGGTCGCAAGGTGGCCGGTGCCGGCCGTGGTGGCAACCCCCGTACCCGCTGGTGGACACCAGAGGTTCGGGGAGCCGTCAGGCTGAAGAAGGAGGCCTACAGGGCGTGGCTGGTCTGTGGGTCTCCGGAGGCAGCAGACAGGTACCGGATAGCCAAGCGGGGTGCAGCAGTGGCAGTTGCCGAGGCAAAATCTCGGGTGTGGGAGGAGTTTGGTGAGGCCATGGAGAAAGACTATCGATCGGCTCCAAAGAGGTTCTGGCAAACTGTCCGGTGCCTCAGGAGAGGAAGGCAGCAACTCGCTCACACTGTTTACAGTGGGGATGGGGAGCTGCTGACGTCAGCTGGGGCTATAGTCTGCTGCAGAAGAAAATACTACAAGGTCAAAGGTCGTGTTTTCTACCGAACATGAGCGGCAGCTTGTAGCAAGGTGGAGGGAGAGAGGAAACTCTGAGCAGGTAGGGACTCGTCAGAAGACACTCAGGAAAGCAGAAGTGACTCAGAGTGTTTGATGAATCATGTTTTTTCTCTCTCTCTCTCTCTCTCTCTCTCTCTCTCTCTCTCTCTCTCTCTCTCTCTCTCTCTCTCTCTCTCTCTCTCTCTCTCTCTCTCTCTCTCTCTCTCTCTCTCTCTCTCTCTCTCTCTCTCTCTCTCTCTCTCTCTCTCTCTCTCTCTCTCTCTCTCTCTCTCTCTCTCTCTCTCTCTCTCTCTCTCTCTCTCTCTCTCTCTCTCTCTCTCTCTCTCTCTCTCTCTCTCTCTCTCTCTCTCTCTCTCTCTCTCTCTCTCTCTCTCTCTCAGGAAGTAGAAACTCTCACACAGATCAACGCCTTTTCCTGAATCAGGCCTTAAGCAGGCCCCGCCCCCTGATCTTTATCAACACTGGCGGAAGGAAGACGAGGAGCTGAACCCGAGTCTGAGAGCAGAAGGAATCTGTCCAAACGTCCTCGTCGTCCTTCTGTTTCTGTTGAGATCATTCCTCCCTAACCCTGATATCCTGACCTCCAGATTCAAGAGGACCAGTAGATCCAGGTCAATCACTGTTCCGTCGGTCCATCTCTCCTTCATCCCACCATCACTCAGGAACAAAACACCAGACACGGGATCTCCTCCGCCTGACGCAGAGATTCCCAAACCAAAGGGAGAATTCCCCGTTTTCCTTCCTACAGCCTCCGGTTATCGTCACAAATAGGGTTGTCACGATACTAAAATTTCAAACTTGATTCGATACTTGAAAAAAAAAACTCGATGTCGATACTATTTAAAAACACCAATTTATTGAACACGTTTATTAAAAAAATAACATTCCTCAATTTATATTGCAAAAATTAAATGTTAAGAATTAAGTGTGTAAAGTGCTTAAACCTTTCAAGTATCAGCATTTTTTAAACGTGCATACAAAACACTTTAAATCATGAATTGTCTCACTATATATACACTATTTGCAGAGTGATGTTTTGCTGCTTAAACTCTGTTTAAGGTGCATTTTTGTCATAAGATGTAATGCCATATGTTTTGTTCTGTACTTTTGAACAACTCTGTTGGTCAATAAAGGGAGAAAACAAATTTCTCCACAGTAGGACAAAGGTACATCTACCGGTGATCTTAATAAAAACAGACTGGCGCACGGCAGTGATGTCATTAAAAGCGCCGGTTAGATTAGCCGCGGCTAGTCTGTTCACGCCTAGAAATCCCAGACCCGCTCCAAACGAACAGGGGAATCACGTTAATGATTCCTAACAAAACCTTTCGACATTGAGATGTTTTGGTGCAGATAATGTCTTATTTCGAGGCTGCACCACGGGTGCCCGTCCGCACCCGTTATATGGATATACGCTGACGGCGATTCGCTGATGGATCTAAATACCCCGGGGAATCCAAGTAGCACCAAAGTTGTCAGCGTGAGTAAACAAACGTACTGCATGCTAGAAATTAAGTCCGGGTTGCAATAAACGGGAGTTTCCTTTAAGCACATAAGCGTGAATATACAACTACGTGTCGGACTTGGTGTGCTAAATAAGTTGGGCTGTGAAGCGCCTCCCAAATTCGCTGTTTATGTTTTTGTTTATTTATTTGGCAGACAAAACTTGGATCGGAGACAACTCGCGTGGGAAATTGCAACGTAGCCATGCGGCGTCTTCTTCTGTTTGTCTGGGAGGCGGAGGCTGCTTTACGGCATCTGGCTGTCGTGCGTGTCGGTGTACGTGAAGAAGGCTGTGTATAATAGTCCATAATATCGATACCACAGGGATGGAATATCTCATTTAGATACCACTTCTAGTATCGATTTATATCTAGGTATCGATTTTTTTGACAACACTAGTCACAAATAATTTAATCTGTGATAAATAAATGCGATGTTTGAAGCTTTAAACTCAACCAAATTCCAGTTTTTGATAAACTTTCCTCCTCAGACGGAGACGGCTGTGAGATTCCTGCAGGAACATGAAGCCACACGTTCCTTCTGGAGTCAACAGATCTGTACAGAAGTTCTGGTACTGTGGGATTTAAAACAGCATCTCCTTCATCCCTGTTAACATTTTAACCTGAGATTAGAGATTTATGGAATATTTCTAATAATTTACAACAAAACAAGGATTAGAAAAGCCGCCTCCCTGCTTTTCTTCACTGATCTTAAAGCAGAAGCTGCTGTCATCAATAATCTGGTCAAGTTTTCCTGCTTCTGCAAAAACAGCTTCTATTCCCCGTGTGAAGCTGGGGATTAAATCTGTTAGAGGGAGACGCCTCAGCTGCACCGATCCTGGTTCTGAGGGCCGATTCCGACCCAGTCAGAAATAAACACTTTACTGGATTTCCAAAGTTTTAACTTTGGATGGAAATAATCGTAGCATCAGTAAACAACAACAAACCCGCCTCGTTTCAGCTAAACATCACAAACCGGCGCCAACATTTAAATGTTTACCATTGTTGATCAGCAGTGGCGGCCATCTTGGATTGGGTTGATTCCAGTGGGTTTCTGGGAGTTTGACCAATTTTCTTTATCACTAATTTTATCCGCGTGTCCGTAAACCACCTCATCCTCACGAAGAGCGCAGGACAACGTTGAATTCAGTCAAAAAATTTCATTTAAATATTTTTATAAAATTTTACCCTTTTTGCTGAACAAAAATTTTAGAAACAAGTTTAAAAATATATATTTTACAAAAAGTGGAATAAGAATTGATTGTACCTTTGTGCAAATATTATTAGTAACATTTTAATAGCATATTAGTAAAACTGGAATCATGTGGCCTGTAACCTGTAGAGGCAGATGTAATAGTTTGGTTGGTTTATTATGAAAGCTGCAGCTGTTGCATCACGTAGTTATAAAACAGTAAAACTTGGACACTTTTATCTTCAGATTCAGGACTTTTATGAGTAATAAAGTTATTTTAGGACCTTCAGATCAAACATTTGAAGTTTTAACTTCATTTTTGACGCTTTCTAACAGATATCTTCAGATTTCAGGCGCGTTTGTTGCTTTTCTGCAGAATTCGAGACAGATTTTTAGTTGAGGTCAGATTCTAGTTTGTGTGAGTTAGCCGGCAGCATCCTCCTCCTGCACCTCCTCCTTGAACTAAACTCCTGAACCGAGTCTCTCACCTCTCCAGCCGCTCCCCCCACCGGCATCTTCCGCCAGGGATCGGCCAGCTGAGCCAGAGGCATCTTCTCCTCCTCTTGTCGGCTCCGCTTTGATCCTCCCTCCTAACGTTGACCCTGGAACTCCTCTCTCCTTCTCCTCCGAACGGGTTCCAGCCGCTCGTCCCGTTTCCGTGTCGGCAGGAGGAACCGAACCGAGCCGAGCGAGCACGCGCGGGCTAATTCTGGTCGTGGCGTGGCGCAGAGACCGCCCCTTCCTCCGCGGAGAGGAGCAGAGGAGCGCGGCCTCCGGGTCTCTTCTCGGAAACTGATCGACTTTACTAATCTATCTCTCCCCCCTCCCCCTCCTCCTCCTCACTTCCGTTCCTTCCCAATATGGCGGCCGGTGTCGGCTTACCTGTCTGTCAGACTCGCAGACGTAACGTATACGTCACACCGGGAGGCGGCACCTGGAGCCGGGCGGTTTGGACTCAGGTTCGGGATGAGTCACCCAACGGTGCACGGTCCGGTTCGGGTTTCCGAACCAAACTCAGGCAATGACGTCAGAGTTCCGGTCAGCTCCAGGCCCGTTTTATTTATCTGTGATTTCCTCTGAACTCCTGCTGGTTCTGGATCAGAAGTTCTCCAGAACGTCCCGATGGTACCTGGTTCTTCAGCATCGTTCAGGTCAACAGGCACATAACTCAAGGGGTGAGCCACACCAGCTCGGTAAAAACAAACAGCTTTAGCTCAGCGTGGTTCCTGGTTGTGTGATTTAAAACGTTTTTAGTCTAAAAAACAGGAACCAATCATCAGACCGAACCATGGACGTAATTTTGGGGGGGGGGGGGGACATGTCCCCCCCCACTTTTTCCAAAGCCAAGTTTTGACCCCTGCACTTTTTACCATCCAAAAACAACATTACGCTATATTAAATTGACACTGGTTGAGCTCTAGGACCAAGTGGAAAACAACCGTTTGCTTTGAAGCCTGTTTCCCATTAGAGCATACTGTAAAGATACCCCCCCCCCCCCGTGTCCCCCCCCCCCACTTCTAAAGTGAAAATTACGTCCATGGACCGAACAGATCTTGAATTGACAGACACCTGAACAGCCGCTCGTCAGAGAAATGGTTCGCATTCCTCAGAATTGATGATCTAACAGCTAGTCTGAGAACAGCCAGGACCAAAGCGTCGTGAAACAGCTCCAGTTTACGGAGTTCACAGCTGATCGTGGATTCTGTGGTTAAGATAAATGCTGCCAGCAGCAGCTACAACAGTTGACCAGGAGTTGATGCAACCGGAAGTTTGTTCATGATTAATGACAATAAACCGCTGGGAACTGTAGCAGCACCGCTCTGACTAGCTGTAAACAGAGGCTGTTCAGGAGTAAAATGTTTATTGCCTTTAAAATGAACCCGTCAAGATTCAGACCTGATTTTATTTTATCAAATGCGGTTGGTTTTAATTAGCTTAATAAATAAAATCTGTTTTATTCCTGTTTGGCTGTGCTACAGCGACGCCTGCTGGTGGGAGACGGAACAACACCTTCACACATAAATGGTTTTATTTAGCTTTAATCTTTTATTCAGCCTCATAAATAAAATCCCTCTTCAACATCCTCATAAACAATAGAACTTTCTGTACAAACTTTGGTACAACAAAGGAAAATGACAGATTTGATTTAAAACTAAAATTTCATAAACAAAATAAAGACTATCTGTAATATTTTCAGTTCAAATCAGAAATCTGAGTTTTTAATGTGGATCAACAGCAGAGACCAGGAATGAGAGAAGAAGTCAGAGTAGAAACTTATTCTGACTGGTTACACGTTAGAATAAAACACTGAACTCATTTCTTTCAGTAAAGAACAAAAACTTTACATAAACAGCTTAAAGTAACGATCATGTCAGTTTAAAAGCTTTAATCCTGAATAAGCATGAAGGATGAACTCGTCTCAGGTGTTCTTCAGCATTTTAAACCATAAATAAATATCTTAGAGCAGCAGCGGACCGAGTCAGTGTCAATAAATTATAGATTCATCTACATAAATAATAAATACTGGCAGGTTCCAGGGAACGGTCCCGGGGTGTGAGGCGGGGTGGGGTCTAGCTGACAGACTTGAGTTTGGACCAGGGGTGTGTCCCGCGGACGTCCAGCGGCGGGTTGTTGGAGAAGACGTGGTTACAAAGATCCTCCAGCGGCGGCTCCGGGTCGGACGTAGCAAACTGGGCGGCGTCATCCACCTCCTTACGGATCTCAACATCCATTTCCTGTCAGAACAGAAATGACTCCCATCAGCAGGAAGTTGTGTAACACCTCTGTCCTCGGGTCTGTGGTTCTGATCTCCTCTGGTTCCTCGACCACCTCTACGGAACATCTGGGTTCCCACAGACGGAACATCAAACGGGACAGTCTCCAGCAGGTTCCACAAACACTCTGTTCCTCGTCGCTGTGAAACTCCTGTAGAACTTACACTTCCTGTAGGGTCTTCACCGGAAAACTCTCCGAGCCCGTTTCTAAATCCGGGAGCTGGGCCGAACCAGTTAGGAGTAAACATCAGCCCTTTGACCCACAGCAGGACCCGGAGCACCATCACCATCCCATAATCCCACACTTCTGAAGAAGGCTACAGGGTAAAAGCGTCACGCGTTTGGATAAAACACACAGGATGCAGTCTGGAAGCTCGCCCCGTTCTCTTTGATCCACACTTCCTCAAACCTGGAGATCCGCCAACAGACCCGTAAGAGGAAGGAACCGCTCTGCTCCAGATCCCAGATGAGCAGATTTCCACGTTACGCCTGACGTGCTCACCTTGAACTCCTCGGCAGACGCCATGTTGTTGCTGAGCATTCGCTCCCTCAGCAGGGAGATGGGATCGCTCTTGCTGCGGACCTCCTGGATCTCCTCGCGGGTTCTGTAGCTGCAGGCCGTTAGGAACAGGAAACGTGTCGTGGGTCATTGAGCAGCAGGTCGACAACCCGGAACAATCGGAGAGAGTCGGCTCACCTGACGCCCGGGTCACTCATGCTGTGTCCATGGTAACGGTAGGTCTGGAGCTCCATGACGATGGGACCCTGGAACACAGGACGGGATGCATGATGGGATTCCTGCTCTGCTCAGACGTTACCTTTCCCGTCCGCCTCACCTTCCCAGCCCTGCAGTGATCGGCGGCGAACCTGGTGGCCTCTCTGACCGACAGCACGTCCATCCCATCCACCTGCAGCGGAGCAGAACCAGAACGACGACTTGAGTCTGAGCCCGGCGTGGTTCCGACTGAAGAGGTTCTGACGGTTTGTGTGCAGCATCATACATGAGCATCAGACAGCTGTGTGCATGCTCACACCTGTAACTGCCGGGACGAGCCCCGTTATAATCTGGGTCCAAACGGGCCAGCTGCAGCGTACGGGGAGCAGAACCGCTGCAGCTGCTGCCCCGGACCGCCTCAGACACCAGAACACTAGCAGAACTCCGACTCACCCTGAGCCCGGGAATGAAGTCTCCTCTCTTGTAGTAGTCGGTGCTGGCGGCGGCCCGCTCCACCGCCGTGCCCATGCCGTACTTGTTGTTCTCACAGATGAAGACGCACGGCAGCTTCCACAGGGCGGCCATGTTGAAGGTCTCAAACAGCTGACCCTGATTGGGTCAGAACCAACGGAACAGCACAAACGTCTCAATCTGGTACCACAGGTGTTCCCAAGCCTGGGTCCGGACAGCGGCTCACCTGGTTGGCTGCTCCGTCTCCATACAGCGTCACACACACCTGGTTGTTACCGCGGTACTGACAGGCCAGAGCGATACCTGCGCCCAGAGGCACCTGGACAGTTCCCGTCCGTCACTCACAGAGCTACGATCCTAGCAGAGAGAGTGGCTCCAACGCTTACCTGAGCTCCCACGATGCCGTTCCCTCCGTAGAAATGAGGCGCGTACATGTGCATGGAGCCTCCCTTCCCTTTGGCCACGCCCCCTTTACGACCTGAGGAGAGAACAGCGTTCCATCATCGCCTCGGGCGAGGAAACCAGGCAGAGGTCGGGGTATCCATCTCACCTGTGAGCTCAGCCAGGATCTGTCTGATGGAGACGCCGCGCGTGTACGTGTACCCGTGAGCGCGGTACGCCGTTATCAGGTGATCCGAGGGGCTGATGGCCGCCTCGATACCTGCAGCACACGCCTCCTGTAGGAAAACACGATGGGTTCAGTCAGAGTAAAAAGTAAACTTTAGTTTCAGAAGAAACCAACAAACAGTCTAACGACCTTTGACCTTAAACTGGAGCGTATCCTGGATTTTATTGGTCCTTTATCTGAGTGTTGACCTTTAACCTCGAGGAACAATCGAGCGAATTCCTTTTAGAAATGACCTTTAACCCCTCCCAGACTGTAGGGCAGAAGCAGCTGGGTAAACACACGCCTGTCTGCTCCAGAGCAACTAGAGGCGCTCAGGCTGATGACATCATCCAGCATCTAATCAGATCCATATGAAAGCCATAAGAACGGACCTGGATTGTAATCTTGTTTAGGGTCTGGTGATGTTTTTATTACGTCTTAATGAATAAAAATTCCAGACTTTTCCCATTCTGGATCCAGAAACAGAACGGAGAGTGGCCGGAGTCCTGCCTGGACCTACCTGTCCATCATACAGGTGACAGAAGCCTCTGATGATCTTCTGCTTGTACAGCTGATCGGCTTTGAGCTCCACGCGCCTCACCATCTGCATGGTGCGATAATACTGGAGGCCCTGCTCTCTTGTTAGCTCCGCCTTCACCGGAGGCCCCGCCTCCAGGCGATGCAGGTCACATTTCTACTGAAGAGCGGACACAGATTACACTACTTCCCAATCCCGCATCCCGTAAACAGGCTTCTTTGGGTTTAAACAGAAAATCACAAACTGTAACCTGAACACCTCACACCTGCTACCAACCCGGAGCCCCGCGGTCGGTGGTCATTTCTGATTCCATTTTATCTGAACAAACAAGTCAAAAAAAAACAAAGTGACTCTCGTTTCATCCCACCTTGATGTCAAAGGTCACCTGAGGAGTGAAGTCAGCAAAATTACGAGTGACGGCGACTCTGGCGCCCTGAAAAACAGCAAAACGATGACATCAAACAGGGTATTATCAGATCAGTGCAGCTTAAAGTAGGTGAGTCAAGTCCAAGCAGCACGACAGCCGCCTTCCTCTTCACAGCAGGGGGGTTAGTGGGAGTAGACGGACCTGAGGGGGGGGCACGACGCTACAATGGATGACATGAAGTTCAAAAACAGGGCAGGAGAACCCACCAGATACTATCCTAGTAAAAATAATCACATGCTAAGCACAATTAAAACATTTTAAACATGCTTGAGTCTGAAAAAGTCACATTTACAGACTCTAGAGTCCAAAGAAACCAGTCTAGACCGGGTTTAGTGTTTTTGTTAGTTTCCAGTCAGTAAATATTCATAAGGACTCATCTACAGAAAACAAAGTTAGTTGTGGTGTCCCACAAGGCTCCATGCTAGAACCACTTCTGTTTATATCCGTGTTTTTCCCCCTCCTCCATTAACCCAGATTATCCTCCTCTATGCAGATGACACCCCACTAAAACACCTCAAGAGCCATCAGAGAAGCTATACCAGGGGTGGGCACTCCAGCCCTCGAGGGCCGGTATCCTCCATCTTTGTGTTATTTCCCAGTTCCAACACAGTTGATTCAGCAGCTCATCAAGCTGCAGAAGCCAGCTAATCTCCTGCTGACTGAAATCAGGTGTGTTGAAACAGGGAAAACAGTAAAACATGTGGGATAGTGGCCCTCGAGGACCAGGATTGCCCGCCCCTGCTATAGGCCCATCTCTGAGACAGTAGAGATGATTGCAGCAGCAGAGTCGTGCAGAAGATCTGGTTAGGATCCCCAGCCCTGTTAGTGAGCAGCCAGACACCGAGGATGCTGCAGGAGCTCTTACTGGTCCGTCTAGCTGGTCCAACTGGGCTCTAGCTAACTGTGAAGCAGCGGAGCTTCTAGTACTGACTGGTGGTGGTTTGGGTGGTTGCCGCTGGGCCTGTGCCGAGGCGTGCGCCGCTGGAGATGTTAGATTGACGTACTCTGAAAGGTCAATCAGAAGCTGGGGAACACAGGAGCCAACCAATCAGAGCCGAGCACAGCCAGTGGAGCGCTACAGAATCTACAGGTGAGATGTCTACAGGTGAAACAGCGGGTGGACAGAGACAAATACTGAGGACTCGAGTCTAGAACGACGAAACACACCTGATAACTCACGTTAGTTAATTTTAATGTATTTGTTAGTAATCCATCTATAATCCAGATTAGATTCAACTCTGTTCTCTTTTATTAAAACCAAACAGGTTTGCTGGTTTTGATGACTGTGTTGTGGAATATGGTATCAGAGTTTGTCAAATTAGAATAAACACAATAAACAAAAATAGAGAAACATTTTAAACAGACCTGACTCAACAAAACAATCAAATTAAAACCCATTAAAAATTTCCTGGAATATATCGCCACTGCAGAGGGAGGGAAGTGAAGGATCAGGTCTACGGACAAACATCAGCAGCTGCTTACCTCCGGCACGGTCTGGGCTCCCTACAGTTCGGGGGGTGGGGGGGGGGGGGGGAGAAAAGCCAGAAATAAATAGGGATCGATGAAAGTTTCCAGTGAAGAATGAAGGAGAAGCAGGAGGAAGGAGGGTGGAAGCTGGTGGTGAAACCAGGACTCCTGCAGTCACTGAGTGGCTTTGTGTTCCAGGATCAGGAATATGTTTTCAGCTAAAGTAGTCGGGATCAGCGAGTGTTTTATTTCTAGTGTCTGCAGGAACCTGAAGTCACTGACGCTCCACCAGACTCGACGTGCTGCTTTCACTACGAATCCTGGCAGAAATGCAGTGATAGACTTTCATGGAGTCACATTAGCCAACCCTACCCTCCCTGTTTGACAGGGAGGGTAGGGCTGTGAAGGTGTGAATACCCAAAATACTGCAACTTGTATTCAATAAAATACATCAGAAAGGGTCTGAACAGAACAAAACCTTGGGAAGGTAAAAGGAAATGGGAGAACGTTCATCAAAATCTGAACTCAAAGCTAAAATGAGTGGGGAAATGAGTCTAGACTGGAAAGCTGGCCTCAAAAATTAAAGAAGATTTTTTTTAATGTCCATCAGTGAACCTGGAGAAGAACTCCAGGACATGACTAAGAAAGTTGGGATGACCTTTAAGGACGAAGAAGACCACCTATTTCCTTCCAGAAGACATTTTGTATGATTTTCACCTCCGAGTTTTAATTTGGAGTCAAATTTCTAATTTTACTAAGTTACTGGAGATTATTAAAACCTCATAAACAAATAAAAAACGTTAGTTTGGGCTTAAAAGTAGCTGAAAAACATGAAAGGGTTAACAGAAATATGAATGGATTTAACAGGTCTGAGGGAACAGCCAATTACCCAGTTTAACTAAAGGTATTTATGTCGAATATATGATAATTAATACCAATATCAGTGCATCTTTAACCGTTTTAGCTAGTTGTGTTGTTTGACGAAGGCTAACCACGTCAAGAAGCAAAGAAAATTAAATCATGTAAATAATCAGCGTAAATTAATAAAATAAATAGAAAAAGATAAAATCCACATTTAACTGACCGACATATATATATTTATTAACTTAATAAGTCATAAACATCCGAGCACAGCTTATAAATTAGCACCAGAACATGCAGCCTGAAGTTAGCTGTTGGCTAACAAGGTCAGACGACAGCTAACACGACCCGGTTCTGCTCGGAACCTCCGAATCAGACCAGAACCACTCACCACGTTCTTGCCAGTGATCCGACAAAGTGCGTTAGAGATGACCGTTAACATAGTTTTCATGCTACTGAACCAGGAAACGGCCACAAAGAGAATTCAACCAACTGCTAAGTCCCAGGTGTTAACGTTCGTACGGAAACAGGAGCCACAAATTTAGGTTCCGTGTAAATCTTTCATTGCGACTTAAAGAGCAAGTCGCCCCCAAACCAACTTTTTTTCTGATAAACTAGATAAATGCGTGTCTAGTCATGCTGCAGACGTGTAGTTATTAGTTTTGCACTTTAGTGCATTTTAGTAAAAATGTTATTTTTCTGCCTAAAACTGTCAGTGTTGTGCCGTTGTCAGGTAAAAACTCTGCACTGCATTGAATTCAAATCTGCCATCGCTATTGGCTAAGAGGTACCCTAGAACGTTAGCTGGTACCATATGATGTCACAATGTTGTTGTGAGTCTGTCGCTGTGTCTCAATTCAGGGTCTGCATCCTTCGAAGGACCCCGCCTACTCGGCCGACGTGGGCTGGGTCCTCCGTCGGCCGAGTAGACCGGATGTTAACGGCTGTGAATGTGGACAGGCCTAGCCTTCATGAATTCCCGCCACTCCCTCGGCGAACGTTCCGTCGCCTAGCAACCGTGGAACCGCTGAGCAGAAGGTAGAAGGAACTTTAAACGATGGAGCTCGAAGTTTTATTTAGCTTTTTAATCATTTCTTTGACTGTTGGAGAGCTAATTCAGAGAAAATACTTTTGACAAGCTGAGCCTGAGCAAAGATGTGATAATAGTTTTTAATACTTTCTAAGGGTGTTCATGAGACTAACGAGAATGTTTCTCAGCTGCATTTTAGTCACATCCCGCCCTCACCACGCCCACTTACTGCCATAGTCAATGCAAAGTGCCTTGTGGATCTCATGCATATACATAAGCCGGCTGTTGCAGCGCTCCGCCAATGACATGGCGACCGTAGATCAAGGCAGACAAGGAAGCGCTATTTCACAGAAGCAGAAGTTGAGGTACCTGTGGGTGAGGTGGAGAAATGACAGGAAGTGCTTTTGCAAAACAAATAAGAGAAAATCCACGGAGTGGCACAGCGTTGCTGAAGCCGTCAATGCTGACTTCTTCAGAGAGATCTGAGGCCGACATAAAACAATGATCCGATCGGGATTTGATCCCCTGACTCCCGGGTGAATGTCACGAGCGCTAACCAGTCAGCCAAAAATCTCACGTGTCCAAGTAGCTAGGGCGCATGCATCAGCTCACAGTGACAGAACACACTCACAGACGCATGACATTCTGTCTCAATCTGCCCCCCTGCTGATATTCTGCGCTTCAGGCTGTGTGTGTGTGTGTGTGGGGGGGGGTCTTGTTCTGTGTGAAAATGAAGCGGTACAAGTGATAACGCTGCAGGATAACGTTATCCTTCTCAGCAGCAGCACTGCAGGTGCTCTCCATGTCCAACATGTGCGTAAGCCAGGTCCTTAGTCAGCTTAAAGTTACGCACATTTTCCCGCCAAGTTTTCTTTCATAAATCCCAAAGTTTGCGTGGAAAGCTGCTTACGCAGTTTTCCCACCCCGTTTTGTGCGTAAGCTAGCTCGATGAATGAGGCCCCCGGAGTTTAAATGGGAACGTATTTCCATCTGAAGCTTTAAAAGTATCTGCGTCTACTTCACAAGTGTGATGTTTTTACTATAATAACAAAAGAAAAGAGACACAAACATATGAAACAGAGATCATTTATTTATTCATTTATTTATTTACTTGTTTGTTGCCTTGAGCCCACATCTCCTCACAGCAGGAATAATATATTCAAGCATCTTTGCTGTGTTGAAACTCTAATTCCATCTTTTAGTTCTTTTTAAAACACAGAAAGGTTTTATTTACCTGCAGCGTTTCGTTTGCGGCTGACAGCCGCAAACGAAACGCTGCAGGTAAATAAAACCTTTCTGTGTTTTAAAAAGAACTAAAAGATGGAATATATTCAAGCAAAAATAAAAATATACATTAAAATGTAACTGAATGGAAGCCAACATGGTGTAAAATTGCATTATAAAAAGGCGTAAAGCTGTAAGTTAAACACTCCTGTGGTTTGTTTCTGGCTGGGGGAGCTTCAGCAGGAACATCTGGGAATTCTCAGGATTCCACCGTCTGGTTGAAGTGTCTCTTTCCATCCAGGTAGAGCATCGACTCTGTCGGACAGAGAAACACGACATCGTCTCTAACTAAAGTGTAATACAACCATCAGAAGACCCTCGTCTTCCCGTTTACCTCCGTAGGTCTTGGGAACGATGTTGGGAACGTCACGGTCTGAAGCGAAGGTGTAGTGGAAGATGTTGGTGGTGCTGTGCTGCCGAGTCAGCGGGTCAAACACCTCGCTGTGAACTCTGACCTGGATGAACTTCCCCTGAGTGAAGCACACCTGAGAGAAAGCAGCAGGCTGTCAAAGCACTCAGACTTCCAGCTGTTCCCAAACATCCGCAGCTGCGTTTAGTTAAAGCGAGTAACGCGTCCGGGTTAAGCACCAGACGGAGCAGAGGAAACCACGTTTCAGGAGCACAGGAAGTGACGTAACACCGCTCCACTAGCAGAGTGACGAACAACCACATCCGAAGTCGGTGACGTCACCTGTGACGACAGCATCAACAAGGAGCCGATCTCCACGGGTTTCTGGAAGAGAATGTCGTCCACGGCCACCAGGGTGGGTCGGCACCCTCTGAAACACAGCAGACGGACAAACGATGACATCATCTCCAGCTGTTCCGGGTCGGTACGGGTGTGGACATCTCACCCGTAGGAGCAGGCGTTGGCCCAGCCCAGCTCGTAGGCTTTCCTCATCAGGAATCCTCCAAAGATCCGGTTGAAGATGTTCCTTTGCTGGAAAACAGGAAGCAGCCTGAAGTCGTAAAACATCACCGAAGCTAAAGCGACGTTTCAAACCTGAGCGACGTGATGACATCACGCCTGTCCTGTAGCTGTCCGTCTCACCTGAGGATGGCAGATCTCCAGACCTTTCAGTTTGGCGTCTTCCATCCAAACCGAGTTTGGAGGTAAAATCCTGCTGCGGAAACTGACGGTGCTGAAAACGACGGAGACCGGGATCAGATGAATAACAGAACCGTGACGGAGGAGATCCTGACCCGTAACCGTCTGTGGTTCTGGACAGAGAGGACGTCTGAGGTCTCACTTTGTGTCCAGAGTGTTGAGGAACAGGTCGTGAACGATCTTCCTCTCCGCGTCGGTCGGAGCGACCTTCAGCAGCGACGCCGTGCTCAGCTCCACACGACGATGTCTGTTGGCTGAAAAAGCAGCAAAGGCAGAAACGACATTGGACTTTTGAGATTCCTGTGGCGGGAAAATGTCGAGTCTCACTTTCTCCCTCCTGGAGGAGCTTCTCCTCCGCTGCGCCGTCGGGCTTCAGCGGATTTACAAACGCCGCCCTGAAACAGACATTTCAGGGTTGAGTCGTGTCCAAATTCCCGTTTCCACGACAACGATCAAACGTCTCTGTCACCTTTTGTTTTCCGGGTCTCGGGCCACCATGACAAACGTAGCGTCCAGAACCGGGGCGTACGACCCGTCTCGGAACTGCAGGACGAGACGGGCGGATTGAACATATCTTTGGAGTGAAGTCTCTACGGTTTGAACAGAACTGTTTCCGGATCAGCAGCGGTGACGCACGGATCCGGCCGCGTCCCTCACCACACCACATGTTTACCTGTGACATGTGCATCTTTGCTTCGATGGACGTCTTACCCACCCAGGTCACATGACCCGTGAACTTGATGTCACAGTCGGGGTAGATGACGTGTTGCCTCATGTCTGACCCAGAAAGACAAAAACCATCAGAACCGAGCTGGCGTCGTGTCCCAGACCCGTCCCAGGCGCTTACCGATCTTGTCCACCAGCGCCGTGACGATGGACAGAGGAGACCTCCTCAGCGCCGGGTTGTAGGTGTGCGAGTAGGAAATGAGAACTAAGGAGGAAAAGCAGACGCTCGTTAGCTTCGAAGTCCGAGACGCGGCTCGTTAATCCCGACGGGAAACTTTCTACCTGCTAAACTGTCCAAATCCTCCAGGATTCGTCCAAACCTGAGAAACCAGTTAGAGAAATCAGCTCTCCCCATGAGAAAGGACTCCTTCTGACCCCATCAGCTGTTTACCTGACGGTGTTGTGATACGTCAGGTACTTCTCTCTGAGCTGCGGCTCCGACCCCAGAGGAAGATGGACCTCCAGGAAACTGTCCTGCATCCTCTTAGCAGGGAGATCGCTTTGAGACTTGGCCAACATGGACGACAGCGCTGTGCGCTCTGCCATGGCCTGCTGATGGTCGCTAAGGGCGGCACCACAGAAAACATCTGAAACAGAATCTTTACCTGCTTTTTCCCGCCACTGGTTTATTTTAGAGTCATCTAATGAACCAAAATAAAAAAGATTTTAAAAACTTAAATCTTTGTGTTTAAGAGAGACTTCGTGAACGCATCACAGCACCATCCAGTGGCGAAACACAGTATTACAGCAACAACTGATAAAACACCTAGTGATGTGTCGGTCGCGAACGAACCGGCTCTAAGAGCCGGCTCTTTGAAGTGAACGACGGGAGCCGGCCCCTCCCCTCCCCCCCTGCCTTGGTGAAAGCTACAGGCGATTGGTCAGCATGTGTAACTGTGTGTCCAGACTGTTCACACACAGAGCAGTAGGGGCGGGGAAGAGGGAGGATCAGACTCAGACAGACACAAGCAGAGCTCATGCGGGTGGAGGGAGACGAGAGGGAATGAGGAGGAGGAAAAAGGCGAGAGAGAGAAGAGTGCGACGAAGACGGTGAGAAAATGAGCGCCAGCAGTAGGGAAGTGGAGATTTCTTAAAGTGTTAAGTTATTAAATCCATAGAAATTATAAATATTTGATATATTGTTTTTTTTTTTTACATTAGTAAATTATTTTACATATAGTTTAGCATTATTTTGATTATAAATGTACTCTAAGCAACAGAAAATCTGAGGAGCCACTTGGGAGCCAAAAGAGCCGGCTCTCTAAAAAGAGCCGGAATTCCCATCACTAAAAACACCCCAATAAAAGCTTTACACACACACACACACACACACACACACACACACACACACACACACACACACACACACACATTTTATTACCTCCAGTTTGTTGAAGCTCCCACGATCTCTCTCAGTCTGTTTCTGACTGAAACAAAAAAGATAAAAGGATCGGATTTAACCTCACACACCTGAGTTGTGTCAGACTTCAGACGTTTAAACCTAAACACAGAATCGGCAGAGAAAGGAAGAAGGAAAGAGTTTGTTAAACCCCGACAACACAACGGTGTGGCTCAGGTAAAAGGAAACATGCAGGAGGAATCGGAGACTAAAGGTCATTAGGATTCATATGAAGGTCAGACAGTTAGGACTGGTTGTGGTTTACCAACACACCGTTTGACACGTGCAACAGTGGATTTCCTGTGGAGACAAGCACATGATGATGACATGCTGGAAGGTTGGGATTGGAAATGTTTATGTTTATGTTTATTATTTAGCAGACGCTTTTATCCAAAGCGACTTACAATTTATAACCTATAGGGCATGTTGTGATCTGCGGGGGAAACCGGAGTACCCGGAGGAGACCCACGCATGCATGGGGAGAACACGCAACTCCACGCAGAAAGGCCACAGCCGAGTTTCGAACCTGCAACCTTCGTGCTGCTCCACCATGCAGCCTACATACCAGGATGAACTAAATCGCTTCAAGTGAGTGATTTTGTGCCAAAAATCTCCATGAACATGTTTTATATCAACCATAGAACGGCTTTAACTTACAAAAATAGTCATAATAAATGTGCCAGTTGTCCAGCTCTAGCTCAGGTTAAGAGGATTTCAGAATAAGAGCCTTGTGTCTGGGTGGAATTTAGATAAATGATGCCATAAACAAGAACAACTGTGTAAAAGCATGGTGGTTTTAACACGTGGCTCCAGGTGTGTGTTTGTTACCATCAGCCATGTCTGCAGCCCTGCCGTGGGATGCTGCTGCACACAGAGACCTGCTCATCATGGATGCAGCTGATCGCAGCATCACTAACCTGCGAAAGCACAAAAACTTTATTAGAACTAAATAAAAACACTCTTCTGGGTTTGTTAGTGTAGAGGTGGTAGAAGATCAGATATCTGAACCCTTTTATGTGGAGAATGTTTCTGTGGTATCGCGAGGAATTAGTTGTTCATATAAATATCTGAGTACGCATAATAGTTCTTATTCACAGATACATTTTCAAA
Source organism: Nothobranchius furzeri (assembly GCF_043380555.1). Lineage (NCBI taxonomy): Eukaryota > Metazoa > Chordata > Actinopteri > Cyprinodontiformes > Nothobranchiidae > Nothobranchius > Nothobranchius furzeri. Next base: position 63,065,308 of record NC_091747.1, read on the forward strand.
CTTTGTGCTGTTTTTACTTTCCAGCTCTAAAATAATCTGTTTACGATCTAAACGAGCCAGCTGATTATATCAGAATCACTCATTTCTCCAGTTTGCTCTACTGGGAGTGCAGGTGATTCCTCCCGGCTGTCTGACTTCTTATACCTGAACACAAACCCATTTTCCTCTGATAAATAAACACGTTTTAATCCCGTCCGGAGTGAATTGTCCCACTTCAGAACTTTGCTAGCATTAGCATCGCTACAGGAGCAGCGTGACCCGCTGACCTCGGTGAGAGCATCTGTTGTCCTGGGGTGGTCGACGCAAAGGTTCGGGGTTCCGGACGGAGAAGGTTAGCTGGAATAAACCCAGAAATATGGAAATAAATCACTAAATTTCTCTGGAAACAGGAACGCAGGCAACCAGACGGACGTATTCGTGTTGGTACGTCATTACGTAGTTTTACGAAAGGACGGTCCGCACGTCTATGGAGCTAGGATTGGGACAATATTCAGCGTAGCTAGGATTGGGACAATATTCAGCGTAACTTGTACCAAGTTTTGTAACTTCGAAGCTTCGAACATGTTTCATCACATGTAACTTTGGATTCGTAACTTGTAACTTTAGTTTTCTAACTTGTAATTCTCAATTCGTACTTGTATTTCTTGTTTTGTAACAGGAAATTTTCATTTTGTACATGTATTTTTTATTTTGTAAAATCAAACTTTTATTTTGTACATTTACTACTCATTTTGTAACATCAAACTTTCATTCAGAAACATGAAACTTTCGTTTTGTAACTAGCAGACTTCCAAATTGAAAAAATCAATGTACAAGTTTGAAATCAAAACTCTCAAAACACACATTTCATTCTACAGGTACAACCCTGAAATCTACAGTGTTATGGATCTTTTTGTCTCGATTCTAGCGTCAGTGGGAGGAACTTGGGTGGAACCAATGAGAGCACGAGTCTTAGCAACAAATCACTTTCTCAAATTCCTGTCCAATCATTGGGAGAGGAGGGCAGTTTTTTTATAAACCTTTATTAACAAAAATAGAATATACAATGTGACAATGAGGTTACAAGCTCACAGTTGACAACGAATACGAAAAGTGAGATGTGCACAAAAAAATGAAAACAACGTGCCAGGGGTATATAAAAAAGGTGGGTGTACAGAAAAATACCGATTACAGTAGCATATATCTAGAGAACATCAACACAGAAATAGTAATAAATCAGGATCAGATTATCTTAAAGTGAGAACTGGCATATAATGCTTGACTTCCACTAAGAAACAGTTAAAGTTGGGTTTGCTTTTAAGAAATTTATATTTATGGATATGAAATTTGGCCAAAAGAAATAACAGATTAATAAAAAATTTAATAGAGTTATTAAAAATATTCTGAAGGCCAAACAAAACCTGCTTCCAATGAATGTTAAAATTGACAGAGAATTTACAGCAGATGAAGTCACAGAAAGACTGCCAAAACCGTTTGAAATGAGGGCACAGCCAAAAAAGATGAGTTGTTGTTTCTGGAAGATCTTCACAAAATGTACAAGATACATCCAGGTCTGATTTAAATTTTTTAAATAACATTTAGAGGGGTAGAATCTATGTAATAGTTTAAAGGAAGTTTCTTTAACCTTGTTAGTGATCAAAAATTGATTGGGTAGAAGCCAAACCTTCCTCCATGTCAAGTCATCCACATATCTATTCCAGTATGATACGGCACATGGAAGAGATGGCATGTCTTTAAGAAAGAGAGTTCTAATTGCTTTATTTTTATTATTAGGAGAGCAATTAAAACATACTTCACCGATTGGGGACAGAGCTGGAGAAAAAACAGGAGAGAACTGACTATAAATTAATCTAGGTCTCTGATTGAATAACACACAAACTCCTGGAGAAATGACTCCAAATACCTTTGCGTATTCGCCCGGCGTAATCGGAATATTATACTGTTGTAGAAACTCACCATAGGAAAGTAACTGACCTTCTGCATTAAAGAGTTGGTCTACTAAAAGTATGTTATTCTGGAACCATGAGTTGAAAAACAGAGACTTGTGTTTATAAAGAATGTCCTTATTATTCCAGATGAAGTAGCGGTGAGGTGAGAACTTCTGCTTGTACACGAGTGTCCATGAGAGGAAGGCCTGGCGATGAAAGGCTGATAACGTAACGGGGAGCTTTTCGACATTATAGTTGCAAATCAAGAAAAACTTTAAACCACCAAGTTGGGATAAAATGCGATGGGGTATTTTACGCCAGATAGAACTAGGAGACTTGAAAAACGGACGAATCCAGTTAATTTAAAAAGTATTATTCAATAAAGAAAAGGGAAGCAAGTTCAAACCACCATTTTCAAGCGCATTCATTAGGGAGGATTTTTTAAGAAAGTGGGTCTTGTTTTTCCAAGCAAAGTCAAGTAATAACCGATCAATCTCCTTACACACGTTACTATTAAGATCCAGAGCCAGGGCCGCATAAGTCAGCCGGGGGATGCCCTCAGCTTTGCTAATCAAAATGCGACCTCTTATAGAGAGGTCTCTTATGAGCCATTGATTAATCTTCTTCTGAGTATTTTTAATTAAAGGATTGAAGTTTCTTGAACATCTTTCATGTTGATTTTTTGTGATAATTACCCCTAGGTAAGTAACTTCATTTTGGACAGGTATATTCTCAAATTCACATTCAGAACAATTTTTAATTGCCATGAGTTCGCATTTTTTAATATTTAAATGTTGGCCGGATACATTGGAAAAGGTATTTATTACATTGATTGCCACAGAAATTTGAGAGTGATCTCTTAAAAAGAAGGTTGTGTCATTAGCCAGTTGAGTTAGTATTAAGCTTCTTCCAGCTACTGTTATACCTTTAAGAGGACTAGAATATATGTGATAGGCCAGAATTTGACTCACTAAAATAAATAAATAGGGGGAGATGGGGCATCCTTGATGGATACCTCTACAAATATTAAATCTGGCAGAAGTACCGCCCTTCAACTTGATGGAACTATTACTATTTTTATACATAGTTTTAATAGCAGCTAAAATAAAGTTTCATTCAGTACAAACTTTAGTTACACCAATCTAAAGAGACAGAGCCTGGATTTGTATTCTGAACAGTTTAAACATGTTTAAAACGGAGACATGTGTGACGCGTATAAAATTCGCACCTGCTCCGCTATTATGGAAATTAAACTAACAAGATGAATAGCATGAACTTATTTTAGGCACAGACAACATCCCCCACACTTTTGAAAAGCTTGCAACGCGCCTGGTCGCTCGTGTACGTCAAAGTTATCTTTCATAAGACGATAATCAATAAAACGATTTATATAAAGTGGATCCAGAAGTTGTAGCCCGTCTCTGCTACAATATTTAGATATTTTTCACCCTGTTGGTGGTTTTACTGAGCAGGTGCCACTTTTGTCATACGTTTCTTTTTAAAACATGTTTAGACTGTTCAGAATACAAATCCAGGCTCTGTCACGTTTGATTGTTGTAATTAAACTTTGTAGGTGGGGAAGGTCAGAAAAGGATCCGATCATTTTGTTTTTCCCTCGTTTACAGTGACGGAGATAACGGCGCAGTGCGCCTGGCTCTGGTGGTAATCAAGTTAAATTTGCAACAATTTTCACAAGAAAACAGAACAGTTAAAAGCAGGGCTTGTGTTGTGTTGACCGGACAGTTCCTGTGTTTGACCGTTTATTTTGACGGAGAAAGAATAGAAAGGATTACCCCGACGCATGCAGACAAACTGACATTTTATTCCACTTAAATCGCAGATGTAGCTAAATCACTCAAGAAAAGATTTCCATCCGAACATCTGAGCTGGACACTGCTCAGCGCAGCTCGCTGTCAGCGTGTACTACATAAGGTGCACAGCGAGCTGAAGTTGTGGAGATTAGCTTGGAGCGCGTCGCAGAACCAGAGCGCATGCGGGAAGGTTCCTCCCACTGAAGCGAGTGTTTTCCAAACCCCGTCTCTCAGAGCTCAGAGAGACTTGTCACTTAGAAAATGTTCCCTGATTATGAAACTTTGGCTGAATAGCGCTTGTTCCTGTCTCCAATGTGGCGACACATCCAGGAGCCGTCTGAGGAGAATCCCAGAATCTCACATCCTCTTCAGCTCAGAAAGCGCCGATATGATTAGGCACAAGCGTGATCCATCAACCCGGTCTCACAGTAAGACCGGGTTGGAACTGTTCAGGTTTACGCAGACAATCTTTACATTTAGAATCGGCCTACAGATGTAAAATTAATGCAGTAAAATATAAAGATTTTTATTTAAATATCCATTCATTATTTTACAAGCACAGAGAGCCGCATCAGATGGATGGAAGAGCCGCATGCGGCTCCAGAGCCCCGGGTTGCCGACCCCTGAGCTAGCCTACTTTATTGTCCCCAGCAATTTTTAAACCCCACTCAAGTGTATGGTTATTGTCCCCAGCAATTCTGAAAACAAACTGACGCCCTTGATTCTTTCTCTAGTTGCTCTGCTGTTGTCTGGGCTGACAGCTGACGGTGCGCGCGGTGCGCCTAGTGGCTGTGATGCACATTTTACGCATTTGGAGAGGTGGGCTGGATGCTGGAAGATGGTCCACTTAACGCACGGGTGTAGACTACATATTAATGACAAATGAATGAAAATTAAATTGGGAGTTTTTACTTCATATTTTAGAAATAAAAATGACGGGGGAACACATTTATGACGTCTTTTTAAACGAAATTTTCTAGCGCGACCTGCCTGCTTCACTAAGTCACTGCTTATTAAGGTCCGTCCAAAATTACCGTGGCCCACCCAAAAATGAAAACCTGGCGCTGTGCCTGTTATAAACCTCTGCAAATTGTTGTTCTTCACTTGATCAAACTCAGACTTTGTACAGCTAATGTCAAGATGTCTTCGTCTTCCTCCGCTTATCCGGGTCCGGGTCGCGGGGGCAGCATCCCAATTAGGGAGCTCCAGGCCATCCTCTCCCCGGCCTTGTCCACCAGCTCCTCCGGCAGGACCCCAAGGCGTTCCCGGACCAGATTGGAGATGTAACCTCTCCAACGTGTCCTGGGTCGACCCGGGGGCCTTCTGCCGGCAGGACATGCCCGAAACACCTCCCCGGGGAGGCGTCCAGGAGGCATCCTGACCAGATGCCCAAACCACCTCAACTGGCTCCCTGTCAAGATGTAAAATGATGAATTCAGTCGAGCTCTTCCGTCCCTCCCTCTCCTGCTCTCCTTGAACCCGACATCGGCTGTCAGAATAGGGGAGGTGAAGAAGGAGATGAGGCAAACAGAGTGAGTGCAACGTAAAGAAACCAGACTGGAGTGGAGGTGAGCAAAACTGGAAAAGTGTGGGTGTTGCATCCCCCACGGGTGCGACGCCCATGGTACCGGCTGCTGTCACCTGTTGTGAGCAGCTCTCTGCTGTCTGAGGGTAGGCCCCGCCCACAACGCTGCACTGCTGTGGCTCCCAGTGTTTTCATTACTGTGGGTAACGGGTAATAATGGCTCTTTGATGGGAACAGGTTGCCGACCCCTGGTATAAGATCTGAGCTGGTAAAACAAAAATCCTCATCAGCAGGATTTTTTGAAAGTGGGGGGGGACACAGCTGCCAATCACAAATTTTGCCGGGGACATGTCCCCGGCGTCCCCGGTTAAAATGACGCCTATGATGGTCACCCTACACTAATCAGAGAAACAAGCTCAGAAGTGCAGCAGTGATGTCACTTCCTCTGCCTTTTCACTGAGTAAGCCCTTCATGTCTGACTAGAATTTAATAAAAACAATTTCCACTGGCATCTGAAATCTCAGATTCTCTTGTAAAATGTATGTCAATTAAAAGTATTTTGTAGTCTTAATTAACTCGTCTCTTTACCATCATGTGTCATAACCGGTACCATTATCCTTATAGCTGAACTTTCTCATTCTCCTTGTTCCGTCTCCTACTCTTCTGTGCTTCTTTTGTTTTATTTTTGCAACGGAATAAAGGAAACTTGACTTGTTTTACGAATGAAAATAAAGCTTGAACGTTTTGAATACCTTGTCCCGCGCATGCGCACATTCAGCCTCTCCACTGAGTAGCTTCTTCATCGTTACATGCTAGCTTAGCGCTCAGGCTTCTCTGACTCCCGTGAACAGTTATCGTGTTACAGCTAAACGGAGCGGAGTTAACGTGACCGTGGTGTGAAAGAATATGCCCAAAAATAAAGGTAAGGGACGTAGAAGGAGCGTGTTGTTGCTGGTAAATCTATCGCTGGTGGTTTAGCCTGCTGTGGGAAAACGTGACCCGGGCCGGCTAACTCCGGTTAGCTGCCGCGCACATCGCAGCCCGTTACAGATCCGTCAGAAAGTCAAATAATGACTAAATAATCCGAATAACAAAGTTAGTTTGGATCTGATTAACATTTACCAGCTGATAAATCCCAGCTGATTCAGCTGGACTCCGCCGGAGGGGACCTGTCTTGTCTGCTCGGTAATTTCAGGGAAATCCACCTGATGAATTCAGTAAACCCATTTAAAAGTCTTATTTAGGTTTCTGACAGTTTAATACAAATAAATGAACACATTCAATGTTCCTTTCCTCAACAGGAGGACTGAGAAAAAGTTATTTATTTTTTGTAATTGTTAGATTAATAATCCAGTTTTATTAAAGTTTAGTCGCTGATAATTATCGCAGACCATAGTAATTATATTTTATTTGTAGGAATAGAAGGTTATTCGGAATTATGTTAGTTTTAAGTCCAATACCAAGATTAGCATTAGATGAAACCACAGGCCTCGTTTTTTATTTGAGAAAAGTTTTTACGATTTAGAAAAGTTTTATTTTAGTTTGTTCAACAAGACATTTAAGACAGAATAAAGTCTTTTTCAAGCTTTAACCAAGTCGTTTGGTCTCTCCCCCCCCCAATTTTAATAATCCCTGGGTTAAGTCTTGGTGCCGGGTCTGATGTAATCTGGTTGTGTTTGCCTTGCTTCATACATTTAAAACCATCCATGTCACGAATTAAAGCTGGAATCAGAACTGAAGCTCCTCCCTCTGCTTGCAGGTAAAGGAGGAAAAAATCGGCGGCGTGGAAAGAACGAGAATGAGTCTGAGAAGAGAGAGCTGGTGTTCAAAGAGGATGGACAGGGTGGGTTCTGGTTCTGGCTGATCACCAGAAAAGGGTCAAATCCATCGGTGCTTTCATCCAGACATGAGTCGGAGTTCACACCTTATTAAAGAGCAGATTCAGTAGCTGTGATGAGTCCTGAAGCGGTCCTGCCGGTACAGAACTGTAAAACAAAGCTGAGTTTAACTGGTTTTTGGGTCAGAATCAGGAAGTATGTGAACGCTCACTCTGGGGCGGGACTGTTATGGTTTTATTTATAAGGTAATAATCAACAACATTAATTTGACTGAACAGGTTTGTGTTGATTAGAAAGCTGGAAGCTGATTTAATGTGTGAACTGTTTTTATTTGTGTTTATCTACAGGTGTTGTTCGTAGCAAATGTGACTGATCAATTATTTTCCACGTTAAAAGCGCTAGTTCCTAATTTGACCCGAAACTGGTGATGTCATCGTGTCTTCCAGAATACGCTCAGGTGATTAAAATGTTGGGGAACGGCCGCCTGGAGGCCATGTGTTTCGATGGAACCAAGCGGCTTTGCCACATCCGAGGAAAACTCCGGAAAAAGGTAGGATCCTCCTGATAGAACACACACACACACACACACACACACACACACACACACACACACACACACACACACACACACACACACACACACACACACACACACACACACACACACACACACACACACACACACACACACACACCACACATGAAAGGTGATGCAGCTTCAGCGTTTTCTCGGTGCTCATTCAGGCACCATTAATGTGGCTCCGCCCACTTGATTGTGTGATGGTCAGAAGGTCCGTCGTGACCCCGAGTGAAGTCCTGTGCTCTGTTCCTGCAGGTTTGGATCAACACGTCGGACATCATCCTGGTGGGTCTGAGGGATTACCAGGTGTGTTTGTCGCTCACACAGCAGAACATTTCTGACACAGACCAGGACCGGGTCAGAACCAGCAGCAGAAACAGAACCTGAACTGGTTCATTAGGTTACTTACCTGAGCAAATGACTACAATCCCATCATTATGTTGGGAATATCAGGACACAGATTTATTTACGGGATAATTTTATTTAATCCTTCCTAAAGGAAGCAGCGAGGTCGCTGGGTTCAGCTTTTATCCAGTTTGGTTCCTCTAGAGGCCAAAACCCGATCACAACAACGCTAAAAACACTCAGTAATCAAAGTATTTAGGGTTCAAAGGAGCGAGACGCGTCTGTTTTGTTTTTCCTCAACAGAAACAAACCTGATTAGTAAAATATTTCAGTTTAGCTGCGGTTCTGCCGTGGGAACAAGGTTCTGAGTTTGACCCGTTGGTGTTTCAGGACAACAAAGCTGACGTCATCCTTAAGTACAACGCAGACGAGGCTCGGAGTCTGAAGGCTTACGGCGAGCTTCCGGAGCACGGTGAGTTCTGGGTTATGAAGGAGTGACGCTCCGTTAGACCCCAGCGTGCTGATGTCACCAACGGTAACACGTCTACACGCAGTTACAGATGATCTGATAAATGCCGTTGGAGCTTTATTTTACCTTCAGATAACCAGAGAGCAGTGGTACGGTAGATGAATGACCCTTTTAGATCTCTAACGTCTAACCAGATGTTCGTCTGCTAGAAAAATGTTTCAGTGGTTTTATTCGATAATTTCTCATTTCTTTGCAGCTAAAATCAACGAGACGGACACCTTCGGGCCCGGAGACGACGACGAGATCCAGTTTGATGACATCGGAGACGATGATGAAGATATTGATGATGTAAGTTATGTTTAGTTCAGCTTCATCACAGCCCGACGGGTTCTCGTGTGACTGAAGGCCTGGAAAATGTTCCATGTGGAAGGTTGGCTTCAGTGTGTAGGTTATGACCTGTAGGGGGCGCTGGATCACATCAAATCATTTAAACCTGAAGCCTCGGAGCGCCGAGCAGAATTCCTCTGACCTACAGTCGTGGCCAAACGTTTTGAGAGTGACACAAATATTCGTTTGCTGCTAAGCTGCTTTTAGATCTTTGTTTCTGGTGTTTCTGTGATTTACTGAAATATGATTACAAGCACTTCATATGTTTCAAAGGCTTTTATCAACAGTTACATGACATTTATGCAGAGTCAGCATTTGCAGTGTTGGCCATGCTCTCAATCCACTTCTGGGCCAAATCCTGACTGATAGCAACTCATTCTTTCATGATCACTTCCTGGAGTTTGTCAGAATTAGTGGGTTTTTGTTTGTCCACCCGCCTCCTGAGGATTGTCCACAAGTTCCCATCCATGTGTGGGGCTGCTTCTCATCCAAGGGAGTGGGTTCACTCACAATTTAGCCCAAAACCACAGCCATGAATAAAGAACGGCACCACAGCACCTCTGTCAGCAGCTTGTTCCAACAATCCCACACCAGTTTGGTGAAGAACGAGGCGTTTTCCAGCACGATGGAGCACCGCGCCACAAGGACCAAAACGCATGGCCCAGATCTTAATGTCAGTGGTCTCAGGATGCTTTACTGTTGGCGTGACACAGGACTGATGGTAGCGCTCAGCTTTCCTTCTCTGGAAAAGCAGTTTTCCAGATGCCCCAAACAATCGGAAAGGGTTTTCATCGGAGAATCAGACTTTGCCTCAGTCCTCAGCAGTCCATTCGCCATACTTTTAGCAGAAGATCAATCTGTCCCTGATGTTTTTTTGGGGAGAAGTGGCTTCTTTGCTGCCCTTCTTGACACCAGAACATCTTCAAAAAGTCTTCGCCTCACTGTGCGTGCAGATGTGCTCACACCTGCCTGCTGCCATTCCTGGTGGCGCTCCGATCCCGCAGCTGAATCCTCGCTAGGAGACGATCCTGGTGCTTGCTGGACTTTCTTGGACGCCCTGAAGCCTTCTGAACAGGAACTGAACCTCTTTCTCTGAAGGTCTTGATGATCCTATAAATTGTTGATTCAGGTGCAGTCTTGTAGCCACACTTGCCTGTGAAGCCATTTTTATGCAACGCAATGATGGCTGCACGTGTTTCTTTGCTGGTCACCATGGTTACCAATGGAAGAACAATGATTTCAAGCATCAGCCTCCTTTAACATGTCAAGTCTGCCGTTCCAACCCAGTCAGCCTGACATAATGATCTGCAGCCTTCTCTCCTGAGTTAACAAGATGATTACAGAGCTGATCTCAGCAGGTCCTTTAATGACGGCAATAAAATGCAGTGGAAAGTGCTTTTTGGGATTAAGTTAATTTCCGTGGCAAAGCAGGACTCTGCAACTCATCTGATCTCTCTTCATGACATTCTGGAGTTTATGCAAGCTGCTGTTATAAAAGCTGAGGGGCTCGACACACGGGAGGCGACCCGCGGCAGCGGCAAAGCCGTCTACGCGTTCTGTTCCACGGCGAAATCGAAACTTCCGTAGTTTTGATTGGCTGTGTCAGGTTGGAGGGAATTAAGGTTATTTAAGCGGTTCAGAGTTAATGAAGCGGTAGATATAATGTTTTACAAGGTGCTGCTAGAGTTATGTGAAATCTTACTTCTGATTTTACTATAAAACATAATAATAATCAACTTCGCCTCCATGTTTGCTCGGAGGTGTGCGGAGCATCCTGTCCGCTCACTGGTCAGTGAATGAAACCTCCGTTGATTGGTCCTCGTCCGAGCGACAGCGATGAAAAGTTGAAAATATTTCAACTTTCTGGGATCGCGTCGCTGGGTCGCCTGTGCACGACACGTGCACGAGCGCAACATTTCACACGCACGTTTTTCGCGTTTTGCTTGGTAGGAGGGAGACCTGCGATTATCGCTTTGTCGCGCTGAATATGAACGGAGGAGAGGCGATGTCGCCTCCCGTGTGTCGAACCCATTCAGCAGCAACTTTCCCATATTTGTGTCATTCCCAAAACTTTTGGCCACGACTAGAAACTCTGCAGAAGTTATCTTTAGGTCTCGTGAGGGATTAGAAGCTGAAGTTGGGTTTAGAATATTGTCGTGTTAAAATCTCTAAATATTAACTCATTCACTGCCATTAACATCTATTTACTGTGTGGGCGTCGGACGAGCCCCCGTTCCGTGAGAACAAACATCCCAGCTCTAAAGCCGATCTTCATCCGCATACGTCACACGTCACGTGATCAGGAAGTAGAACATCCATGTGTTAGGAGATCGTTTTGGGTCGCTGCCGTAAAAAAAGTGAGTCGCGAACCGGAAAAGCTTCTGCTGATCACAATTCAACAACGGATTATGAAAGAACGGAAAACGCTCGAAACGCGCGGATTCTTCCTGATGTAAGAGGTGAGTCTCCTCTTTGTTTTGGTTGTTTTGGCGTCGACGTCATCCTAGCGCTCAACGTTCTGTCACTCCTAAACAGTAAAAACATGAGGAACGCTGGCAGTGAACGAGTTAAAAGCTTCTAAAATAGATTTTTATTTTAAATTCTGCAAAAACTGAACAGAAGTCTAAAATGTAAATCAGCACCTAGAGATAAATATTAATGAAAACGGCAGTGACCCTTTAGTGGTTGGGTTGTCCTTTTCTGAACTAATCAGCTGAATATTCCTGAACAAAGATCAGGAACTAAAATCATTCCCTTTTTTTTCCAGATCTAATGAGCTGCGACCGAATGGGAGAAGCTGGATTTTCACACAGAAGCTCCAGCTGGACTTTTTGAGCCGACTGCACCGATATACCTTTTTTATTAAAGGCCCGCCTGTTCCAGTCCAGTTTGTGTTTTCCAGTCCGTCCCACCTGTAGGCGGCTCTGGAGAACCGGATAATGTTGGTTTTCCTTCTGATCAGCTGATCGTCACAGTAAAACATCTGAAACGTCACTAATCCCGTTTTCATCTCTTTAACTGTGTTTTGTTGTTTTGTTTTGTAGAATCACATCAAACATCCTATCAAATGTATTTATAATAATTCCAGTCTGGAATTTAGAAACACGAAGGAATCTCCGGATTCACCAATAAAGTTTTCCTCTGAAGGTCTGTGTCGTTTAAACCCAGTCGACGTTCCTGACAGAAGGAACTCGGTTCTGTAGGATTCCACAGCGTTCCACCGACGGCGTTCCCATCGCTGAGCTAATCCGTCTCCACAAAGAGAATCAGATGCATCTTTGTTTTAAACTCCTGACACGCGGTAGACCAGCGGTTCCCAGACCTTTCCCACACCTGCCCACCAGTTAAACCTCGTCAGACTAGATCTATAACAGAAACCCATTTCCCTCCTCTGGAAATCCGCCGAGGATCGGCTCCCCGCTCTGGGAACCTCTGGTCTCACGTCAGCTCTGTTGTAAAATAAAAAAGTACCAAGATGTCTGAAATCTGCGGTTTCCAATAAACATCTCAACTCCACTGATGCTTCATCCTGGTGTTTGGGCGCCTAACACGCTTCCTGTTCCAGTCTGGTGGCGGCGGCGCTGAGCCAAATCAGTGACGAAACTATTCCTTCAGGAAGGTTCTGACCCACCCGAAACTGGAAAACTTCCCATTTTTCCACCCAACATTCCTGATAATAGATGCAAGGAAGCAAAAATTCCTTCATCTGGCAGAAACTGGCAGCTGTTAAACACCAGAGAAATCAAATATTAGTAAACGTTTGTTAAAAGTAGAAACACCATTAATCACTAGATCAAAGGGAATTAAATCTCTTCAGGAACGTTTTAGAACATTAATTTTAATAAAAACATTTTCAGGACATTTAAACTACAAACATCTTCATAAAGCAACAGATTAAAGACACAAACCAGCATCTGGTATCGGACTGAAGCTACAAACAACCAAAGATCTACGAGGAAAAAGGAAAAGCTGTAGAATCAACGAGGACCTGCTGCTTTAGACCGGATCAGAGTTCCGATGGAAAACCTGGAGTCGGTCGGGTCATCAGTTCAGACCTAAACCAGAACAAACAGCTGGGTTAGACTCAGATTAAAGCTCACGCAGCCGCACGTCGTCTCAGAGAACAACAAACCGGCTAAATCGGAGTGAAAACGCGGTTAAAAAGAAACGATTGTGTTGATTTTATGATGTCGGATAGCGGCCCAATCCCAACGCTCGCACTCACACCTCTGGCCGGGACCGCACAAGGGTGGAAGTGCGTAGGGTGTCTCCGTTCTCAAATGCGGAAGTTGACCACGCCCCTTTTGCACCCTTGAGTCTGCATCGCTGAGGACTTGGGTGAAGTGTATTACCCACAATCCATTGCTGCGGGAGAAAAGTGCCTCTTGTGAAAACGCATTTTCTAATGAAAGTTGTTCATTTTAGGACGATGAGTTGATGCTCTGAAGCAGCGATGAACGGACATTTAATTGTTTTGGTGTTTGAAAGTTGTTAAAGGTTTTTAAAAAAGCATCACCGCGACCAGAATCACTGGTGGTTGACGACTCGATGCTCCTCGTCTAAACTCTGCAACTATTTGCGCACTCGATGCCTTACAGCACACTTCCTCCAAGTGCACTTGGCTGAAGGCTGCAGGGAGTGTTGGGATTTTCAGGCTGTCGGGTACCTGCAGGATGGTTCTGCCTCCCGGGTCCAAACCGATGGTTCCACCGCTGAGGGCCCATGTTGGGTCTGACTGAAGCTCCTCTTCTGGGTCCCTGAGTAGGAAAGGGTTTAGCTTCCAGCATTTAGCCACCCCCCCAGCCACTCAGCCGTTTCTCACCAGGGTTCCTTCCCGTCTGTGCGGATTCTGGGACCGGTGGGAGAACCCTTCCTGATCCATCTCGTCTGGCTCGCTGGAACAAAACGTTTCAGAATCACAAAAATATAAACCTGCTGGTTTATAATCCCTCAGTAATAAAGATCACATCTACTGTCTGGAATTCTGGGACTAACTTTAGAGACAGAAACCAGGATTAATCTGGAGATTCCTGCTAGTGTTTGGGATTATTTTAATACATAAAAAGTGGATTTCAGAGGCTAAACTTGAGTCCTTCATCCACCCTAAAGAGATCAAACCTAAATGAACCCTAGAGCTGATGAACACTGACAGGACGGAGAAGTCGGGTCTCACCTGACGTTTCCACGGGAACGCTGCTGAGACGAGCTGCTTCCTGGGATTGTGACTTTAACCGCCTCCAGCTTCTCCTGGCGCCGCCTCTCCAGGTCGTGTCTCAGGTCACCCGGGCCTCGTAACGGCAGCTTAGTCACACTCTGTTACCATGGCGATTCGATTAGACACAAACCAAGATACTGGAATATCTAATAAATAAGTTTCTTACCTGCATGGATCTCAGCCTTGAGAAAAGAGTCTCATCATCATCATCATCTTCATCGTCGTCATCATCAAAGAGCGAGTCTGCGTTTAGACGGAAGCCTCTGCAGAACAGAAGTGTCAGGATTATGAAACCCGACCAATAGGATGCCAGTCTGCAGTCATGTGACCCACCGGTTAGAGCTGAACCTCTGGTTCAGCGTCAGCTCCTCCACCTCGTCTTCGGAGTATCCGCCCTTCTGTGGAGCCGAGAAGCGCTTGTCCAGCGTGGGCCCGGCCCCTTTAAAGTATTGTTCTGTAGAGAACCGGAGAACACAGAGGTCAGAGGTCAGCGCGACTAAAACCACAGTTTAGGGTTCAAAGGTTTTAGAA